>NW_025354331.1:0-7174 GCF_016433145.1 Gracilinanus agilis
ATATAATTTATATCTATATATGATATATATAACCATTTGTATATATCATTAGATATAAAATCTATCTATATATAAATTTACATATATCTTTAGGTATAAAATCTTTATATATTTAAAAAATTACATATATAGATAGATTATTTTTTTCTTTTCTCTTTTACTTGCAGTCTCTTTTCCCAGCCTTGTTTTCAGCCCTTTCTCAGTTTGTAAGAATCAGGGCAGTACAATATCCTCAGGCAGCACATTTTTTTTCTTTCTTTTCTTTCTATATTATCTTCATTGAGGGAGATGACATTTTATTTCCCAAGATCATTGTTCTAGTGTCATAGCTTCCAACTCCCTCTCCATCTGGAAAGGACTAGGAACCTCCTCCGTGGTTCAAGGCTCCTGCCTTTAGTACATCGTCTTTATGCTTATTACAAAATCTTCTCCGGAATCATCCATGTGTATGTATTTTAATAGGCTCCACCTGCTCCCCTATATCTGTTTTTAATCTGAAAATCACTCAGAAGAAAGAAGAAGGCCCAGAGCTTTTGCACTTTCACTCAGATACTCTATTTCAAAGTTCAAGCTGGGAAAGTTGGGGCTTGAATGAAAATCATTGAGCTATGTGTGCTTACATGAGCAGGGGACACATTTGCTGCATACTTTTCCAGATTGATCTGGGTATAGCTCAGAAGTGCTCTGAGGGCTCAGGATTTAATAGGGACTCCCTCTTTGGAGAGGCATGAACAGTTAGGGCAATCAGAACTTTGACCTACAGTTTAGGGGGCCACTGACCTAACTTTAAATCCTTCTGCAGTTCAGAAACAATAGGTTTTCACATCAATTTAGTAAGATTTTCTTTGAACCCTGTCTGATTCTGATTTCTTCTTCCTTTGAAGCTCCAAGAATTCTTTTCTTTAGATTAAGAACAGTTATGGAAGGGAGAGAGGGAAAGAAGAAGGAAGAAAGGAAGGAAAGACAATGATGGAAAGAAAGGAGGGAAGGAATAAAAGAAAGGAAGGTGAGAGAGAGAAATGGAATAGAGAATGAAGGATGGGGAAAAGAGAAGGAAGGAGGGAAGAAAGGAAAGAATGAAGAAAAGAATGAAGGAAGGATCAAAGGGAGAGAGGGAAAGAACAAAAGAAAAGTTAGGCAGAAATGAAAGCATGGAGGATGGAATAGAAGGAAAGATGGAAGAGAGGGAGGAAGAGAGGAATCTGAGGGAGAGAGGAATAAAAGGAGAAATGGAAGGTTGGGAGACAAGTAGGAAAGGAGGGATGAATAAAAGGGAGGAATGGGAAGGAGAGAAATAAAGGAAATACTTAGAGAAATAAATAAGGAAAGTAGGATGTCTTACCTTCTGGAAGGGTATGGAATTGGATCAGATAATGACTTAATGTTCATTTCTTTTCCCTCTCTCTCTGCCTTTTTCTTTCTCTCTTTTATTGAAATATTTATTTTTGAAGTTCTTAAAGATTTTTTTAGGGCCCTGGCTATAAAGAAAAACTCTTTTGACCTTATTTTCCTAGTAACTTTTTTCCATTAGGGAATAAGATTTCAGAATTCATGAACCTAAATGAAAGCATATGAAATTTCTAAAGGCCAACTTCTAGGTCTTCCCCACTTAGCAGGATTCTCTAGCTCTCCTGGGGGAAACCAGTAATTCAAGTATGACAAATTTTATTGTTGTTCAGTCATGTGTGACTCTTTGTGACTCCATTTAGGATCTTCTTGACAAAGATACTGGAGCCATTTACCATTTCCTTCTCCAGTTTATTTTACAAATGAGGAAATGAGACAAATGGGGTTAAGTGATTTGCCCAGAGTCATATAGCTAGTAAGTGCCCTAAGGTTGAATATGAACTCAGATCTTCCTGACTCTTTCCATTATGCCCTGCTAATTACTTTGCCACCTCCTTGTCTCTAAGTGGAACAAGCGGGAGGTTTTAGTTGTGGTAGAAGAAGCAGATGCCAAGAATAAGACAAACTTAAGAACTGCATTTAGTGCATTTCTTGGATTTGACCACTCTTTTCACCTGCAATTTTTTTTTGTGAAAAACAAACAAACAAACAAACAAAACACCAAACCCAAATTTTGCCAGACCTCATTTTTCCATTTCCATAATCATTTCTGTTTAATCTACCAGAAGCCCACTCCACTGATCACCAAGGGATTTGGAATCCTCAGGTCTGAGAAAAAAGAAACCAACAGAAGAAAAAAGTCTCATTTTTATGGATAGTAATAAAGGAGGAAGGCAGTCGACAGAAACCAAGCTTCTATGTCAGAATTGTAAAGAACAAAAGGGAAATCTGGCCATTCCCAATTACAAATGACAAGAGGCTAAAAAAGCACCACCTCAATATTATAAATGATAAGAAGCAAAATGCAGACTCTTCTTCACCCAGATGGTATTTTAGGTGAAAAAAAAAACCCTCTAAATGAAAGAACAGTGTGGTTTTATAGAAATTTATCTGAATAATCTTTCAGTGGGTTAAAACCTAAAAGGCAAATTCTCCTCCTTCTCCTTCCTCTTCCTCCTTCTCCTTCTTCCTCCTCTTCCTCTTCTTCCTCCTCCTCCTTCTTCCTTTTTTTTTTGTAAACCTTTCCCTTTTGTCTCAGAATAAATACCAAGTATTGATTCCAAGGCAGAAAAACTGTAAGGGCTAAGTAATGGGGTAAGTGATTTGCCCAGGGTCACACAGCTAAAAGGGTATGAGGCCAGGTTTGAACTTAGGACCTCCTTTCTCCATATCTGGCTCTCTTTTCCACTGAGCTACCTAACTGCCTCTAAAACCACATTCTTTTGAAATCAGAGGATTTGGGATCTCATTCTTCCTCTGTTGTCTCACTTTAAGTAAATCATCTTATTCCCTCAGCTTTAATTTCCACTTCTATAGAGAGAGTGAGGCTGACAACTTAGTACAACTCTGCCTCACTTAAACCCAATTTGAGTGAATCAAGGTATCTCCCCATGATAATGTCATTGGTCTTCTTTGAAATAAAAAATGAGCAGGTAGTTGAGTGTCTCATTGGATAGAGATCCAGGCCTAGAGATGAGAGGTCCTGGGTTCAAATTAGGTCTCAGATACTTCCTAGCTGTGTGACCCTGGGCAAGTCACTTAACCCCCATTGCCTAGCTCTTATCGTTCCCCTGCCTTAGAACCAATACAGAGAGTTTTGATTCTAAGATGGAAGGTAAGGGTTAAAAAAAGAAATGAAGGATGAACAACAATTTCTTTATCTATAAAATGAGGGGACTAGTTGACTTTGAGGTCCCTTTTTGTTTTTATAATCTCCATAATCTTGGATGTCCTTATAGCATTCAGCAGGCATCTTGGTGAGCTCCCGAGGTAAAGTGTGTATTCAGATTAGAGAACCATTTGATTTTCTTCTAGGAAAGAAAATTCCTTTCCATTTCACGAACCATTATTAAGTGCCTCATGTATGCAAGACCTTGCATTGGCCAAGACCCTTGAGTCTGTGCCATAGAAGGCTGACAGAATTGGGGGCATTTAGCCTAGGGAAGAGAAGATTTGTGTGTGTGTGTGTGTGTGTGTGTGTGTGTGTGTGTGTCTGTGTCTGTGTCTGTGTGTGTGTGTGTATGTATGTGTATGTATGCATGGGGAAGGAAGGGTGCTGTATTCAAGTATTTGAAGCTGTATCACTTGGAAGATTGGGTTTGCCTTGCTTGGCTTAGCCCCAAAGAGCAGAACCCAGAGCAAGGAATAAAAGTCATAATGGAGCAAGTTTAGTCTCTGCGTCTAATGACAGGCATATAAATGTGGAATGGCAGTAAGGATGGGTTAAAGACAGCTTGAATGATGAGAGCCAATAGTTAAATTTTCAGCATGAGCATTTACTCCTTAGGAATTGACAAATGCTATACATTTCTTGTTTCACTGGTATTCTAGAACTAAGAAAGTGATGGGGAAATAATAGAAAGTAAATTTAAAAATATGTCATGTCACCATTTTTGCCCACCCCAGAGTGGGCCATTAAATCTATAATAGCATATTCTTGAGTGGGAAGCAGTGGGTTCCCCATCTCTGTAGAATTTTTTTTGAAAACAAAACAAAACAAAAAAAACCCCTCACCTTCCACCTTAGAATCAATACTATATATTGGTTCCAAGGCAGAAGAATGGTGAGGGCTAGGCAATGGGAGTAAAGTGACTTGCCCAGGGTCACACAGCTAGGAAGTGTCTGAGGTCAAGTTTGAACCTTGGACCTCCCATCTCTAGACCTGACTCTTAATCCACTGAGTTACCCGGCTGCTCCCTCTGTAGTCTTTTAAGCAAAGGCTGGATGACCATTGATTGCATGTGTGTTGGTAGGAATTCTTGGCCAATTACAAGTGGACATCCTTTTAATTTCTGAGTTATTGATTCTGTTTGGGAAAAAAAAAAACTCCAATAATACTGGGTAACTAGGTGTGAAGAGAGGATTAACTCTCCCCTTGTCTATTTTTAGCTATTCAAATCAAGAATTTAAAGTACTCCTACTTAACATTAAGTATGAGAGTTCAGGAGTTATTGCACTTTCTAAGAGGAATCTACAATCGCTGGAGATAAGAGGGAAATAGAAGAGAAAAAGAGCAAAACCAATGTTTGCTAGGAGCATTGACAAAAAGCCAATTGGGGGCAGTCCCCTTTGGCATAAGAGTTTACATTTGGAATAAATGATTTGTTCAACCCCCTTCAGTTCAATCAATTATATCACAAAATTCATTCTGGATCTTCTGATGCAGTGGAGGTTTTTTTATGGCACTTTCTCCAAACAGTTCACTTTCTTGATTCGAGGAGTTAGCGAGCTTCTTTTCCTGATATTTCTCTCAAAAAATTTTAAAACTTGGATTTTTATGAAAATTATATATAGAGGTTATAGAACTTGGAGTCCTTAAAGCCTCATTTCAAATTTAGCCTCTGAGGAAGCCACTTAACTCCTCTGGGTCTTAGTTTTCTCATCTGTGAAATGGGAATAAAGCAAGCACAGTTACTTCCTAGGGTTGTTGTGAGGATTAAATTAATCTCTGTCTGTCTGTCTGTCTGTCTGTCTGTCTGTCTGTCTGTCTGTCTGTCTCTCTCTCTCTCTCTCTCTCTCTCTCTCGCAGTGGATAGAGTGTGGGGCATGGAGTCAGAAAGACCCAAGTTCAAATCTGGCCTCAGACACTTAGTAACTGTATAACCCTGGGTAAGTCACTTACCTCTGTTTGTCTCAGTTTCCTCAATTATAAAATGATCTGAAGAAAGAAATGGCAAACCACTCCAGTATTTTTGCAAAAACAAAAAATAAACAAAAAACAAAAGATCACAAAAAATCAGACACAACTGAAAATGATTAAAAACAACATATTTTTATGTACATTATTTATATTTGTGTATTTATGTACATGTAATTAAATGAATATATTCAAATGAGAATCTAATGAATATGTTCAAATATGTAATCAAATGAATGTCCATACACATGTAATTTGCAAACCTTAAAGTACTATATAAATTCTAGAGACTATTTTTAGTGTCAGGCAGTGGCCTGAGTGGCTCAGGGAAGAGGAGGGGAATGGAGGAAGGAGTGGCCATGGATGCTCTAGAGCTTTTAGAATCAGGTACACGTTTTTCTCTCATCTCAACAGTCTGGCACAAAGTGAAGTAAACAGACTACATTTTCATAAATCAGGCCATGTGTCCAGAAAGATGCCATCCATATAAAAAGCTGTTTATCTTTACTCTGTGTTGCATTTAGCAATACCTTTGCCATTAATCTCAAATATAAAAAGGAACGATAAATACCGCTGAGGAGGAAAAAATTGGAAACTTAAAAAAGTTCGACCCATTTTTCTTTTTCTGTCATGCTCTTTAGGTTTCCCCCTCCTCCTTCAAACTTTTTTTTTTTTTTTTAAGCAAATGCCTTTTCTGTGGTCCTTGGATGACTTAAGAAAACTTAAAAAATGTCGAGTCCAAAGATTTTGTTTTACTTTCTGTTCCTCACTAAACTTCCTTAAGTGTGAATCAGCAAAATTAAAAAAAAATGAACTAGTTTTTTTGTGCTTTCTATTTGCTCAGGCCTTTCCAAAAAGAAGGAAATCAAGGAGTTTCTTCTATGATGCTCAGGAACTGGTCACTGGGAGAAGAATGTCTGCTAGTTGGGGAATGTTCAGGCCCTTTTTCAAAAAGAGATCCATTCTACATAAAGCTAGTGCAAAGAATGCATTTCAGGTTAGCTTTATTAATATCATTAAGCAACTATGCAAATTACTTTTTATTTCCTCAGCATAGAGAACTCCCAGTGCCTTGGGAACTCTTTCCATTAATTCAGATTTCAGTGAGAGTGTTGGGAGTTTAGTCATATCAATCACTCAGTTAAGCATTTATTAGGCTCTCACTATATTCTAGGCACTATGTTAAGTGCTGGGGATAACAAAAGAGGAAAAACCCCTCTCAGCGAGCTTGCGTTTTGTTGAGGGACATTTCCATTCATTTCTCCTCTTTATGTTCTCTGGGGGCCAATAAAACAAATCCAACCTCTCTTCCACATATATGACAACCCTTCAAAACATCACCTCCTTTTAACAATCCTTACTTTCTGTCTTAGAATTGATACTCGATATTTGTTCTAAGATGGAAGAGTAGTAAGGGCTAGGCAATGAGGATTAAGTGACTTGACCACAGTCACACAACTAGGAAGCATCTGAGGTCAGATGTAAACACAAGACCTCTAGTCACCAGGTTTTCTTCCTTCCTCCTTTTCTTCCTTCCTCTCTCCCTCCCTCCCTCCCTCCCTCCCTTCTTTCCTCCTTTCCTTCATTCTTCCCTCCCTTCCTCCTTGTAAATGGAATTAGCTCATCCTCATTCATTGTTTGGACTCTAGCCATCAAAAAATAATGTCACCCCACCCAACTTAGAATTAAGTGGGGAGGGGAAGGTCTGTTACCCACACGTGACAATAAATAACAAATCAAAAACAAGATATTGCCCTTTGGGTAGTCCAAAACAGTGTTGAGGCTGCCATTTGTCCACTTGAAATTGGAGGTGGACACAGGAAGTGATGAAAGCTGCTATATATGATGGTAACTTCTGTGGAGGGGTTGGTGCTCTGAACTTGGTGTGGAAGGATCTCTGGGGAGAAGTCAGATGGCTTCCCTCTGAATTGTCATGTGGCTAAGTTAGGCTGACTTCCTTTCTCCTCCCTT
>NW_025354332.1:0-6263 GCF_016433145.1 Gracilinanus agilis
AGAGAGAGAGAGAGAGAAAGGAAGGAAGATTGTCCTGCTCATTGACCTAGAGATCCCATTACTAGATTACTAAGATTAGGCCCTAAAGACATTATCAAGATGGTAAAAACTGTGTATGTATTAAAATATTCATGAAAGCCTTATTTGTTATGACAAAGTAACTGGAATGGGAATAACACAAATGCAATGAAAAGGATAAATCTGAATAGATTGTGATATTTGAATGTAATTACATTATTAGAAATGACAAATTTTGGGAAAATGAAAAACAGGAATATATTAAGAAATGAAAAGAGAAGAAAAGATAATAATACATACTATGATTACATTTTAAAAATCCAAGAAAAATCAAATCAAAAGGGAATTCAAAAGCAGAGGATGTTTATATTAGCAAACATATAATTTGCATATTTTATACAAATTTAAAACAATGTGGAGTTTGTGGTTTTGCACATAATTTTTTATGCATTTGTTTAGTTAAATGTTTTTTGTTAATGGTGGTGGTTATTAAGTATAAAATAAAAATAAATGAATAAAAATAGAATGCTAACAGACAGCAGGAAAAAATAAAATGAAATAAAATAAAATAAACCATCCAAGGCATTTGCTTCCACCTCCTTCTCCCTCTGGCTCCTCAGTTTTGCTACTTCACTGTTTCTTGCTTCTCAAATGAATGACTATCCTGGAAATGTCTTTTGGTTATTTATGTTTTTGTCAGCAGTTTTTTGGGGGAAAATTTACTTGAGGAGGAAGCTGTCTTGTTGGTAACTACAGTGGAACCTGAAAAATGTTGCTTAATGATTTGAAGAGAAAAAAAAATTACTGAAGCCAGTCTTTTAAGTAAAATGACTAGAAGCTCACCATTTTCCAACCATAGGTAGATTCTTTTTTAAAGGATAAAATAAACTCAACACAACTACTTTCTCCAGAGCCATGAGAACTGTCTAGGAAGAAATTCTAATGACTCATTTAGTGTTTATTAAAAAGTTGACATTTTCTTATTGAGTGTCTTATAATGTTATGGAAAGAATATTGGATTTTGCATCAATTGTCTTCTGAAAATACATTTATGTTACACAGGAGCATTGATGGAAGAACTTCAGATGGAGGCATAGTGAAAAGAGATATGGATTTGGAGCAAAGGACCTAGCTTTGACACTTGGCTACATACTAGCCAGTGACCTTAGACATGTCGCCTTTGTTCGGTATTCAAAATCCCTTCATAAACTAGACCCCGCCACCTTTCCAATCTTCTTAAACATTATAACTTCCTCATCCTCCCCATCATATATTCTTTTTTTTTAACTTTTACTTTCTGTCTTAGTAATAACTCTAAGATAGAAAGGCAAGAGCTAGGCAAACAAGGTTAAATGATTTGTGCAGGGTCACCCCGCTAGGAAATATCTGAGATCACATTTGAATCCAGGTCCTCTCTCAACTCCAGACTTTTCTCTCTATTCGCTGTGTTACCTAGCTGCCCCTCATGTATTCTTTTACACAATAACCCTAGCTTCCTAGTGGTTCCAACCTATTTCCCAGCTTTAGGCATTTTTACTGGCTAGCCACCATACCCTCCATCTCCCACCTGGAATGCTCTCCCTTCTCTACTCTGACTCCTGGCAACCCTGGCTTCCTTCAGATCTCACCTATAAATCCCATCTTCTACAGGAAAACTTTTTTTCCAGTCCTTCTTAATTCTAACCATTTCCCTTCATTCTGAATATAGTTTGTTTTTACTTAACTGTTTGTATGCTGTGTCCCCCTTTAGACTATGAGTTCCTAAAGAGCAGGGACTGTCTTTTGCCTTTTTTAATTTTAATTTTAATTTTTTGGTATCTCTAAGGGTTAGACCAGGATCTGGCACATAGTTCTGTTGCTATTGTTCATCCTTCATTTTCTAAGAGGACCAAAGATGTCACAAGATGAGATCTTGCCTTGCACTTGAAATGGATTTAAGAAAAGCAGAGTTGCACAAAGTCACATAGTAAGTGTTTAATAATTGCTTATTGAAGGGGCAGCTAAGTGGCTGAATGGATAGAGATCCAAGTCTGGGAAATGGGAGGTCCTGGGTTCAAATCTGACTTCAGACTCTTTCTAGCTGTGTGACCTCGAGCAAATCACTTAACCACAACTGCCTAGCCTTTGCCACTCTTCTTTCTTAGAACCACTTGGTTCTAAGACAGAAGATAAGGGTTTTAAAAAGAATAATGAATGCTTATTGACTAACTGACAGCCTCTCTGGGTCAATTACCTCAGCTATAAAACACTAGATGACCTCATTTCTAGAGATAACCCTAAGCTCCTAATTACCTGGACCCATGCCAACCTGGTTTTTTCCAACTATGTAACCTTGACACTCAGAGTTCCTATTCCCCATCTGTAAAATGGGAATAATAATAAATGTATTACCCACCTTACAGGACTCCTGAGGAGAATATTTTTATAAAAACTTAATCCCTATTGAACTAAACTAGTCTCTTCCTCTTTGTGAGGCAGAAACATCATGATGCTCTTCCTTCTTTTCACCGTTCCTTCTGCTTTTATCAAACCTTGAATAGACAGGATTCAGAGCTCTCCCTCCTCTTTCCAGTTTTTGGACCACATTCAGCAATGGTGGAGTTTCTTTCCCCAAAGTGCCAGATTTCTGGTCTCACTACCCTTGTCACCGTCTCTTACTGGAAAGCTTAGACAACAAAAGTCACATGCACGATTGAGGTTAAATAAGCTAAGGTTTGCATCTGCAGCTCCATCTGTTTTCAACTCTATGAAACAAAAAGCCCTGCACTGGGTATCCTATATGCCCTGACTTTTTTGTACATTGTCTTCCCCCGCTATATTGTACACTCTTTGAAGGCAAGGGCTGACATTCTTTTTATTAATCATACCCCTCATTGATTTTCTCAATAATAGGTACTCAATAAATGTTTACTGGGTTCAATTGGTTTGGGTTATAAAGTTTGCTCCAAATACTTCTGTGGTTTTGTGCATCCTCTACTCTCTTTAATCTGAGTGTATCTTGAATTTATTTATTTGTTGGTTGGTTGTTTTATTATTCACATTCTATCTAGCCATACACTAGGAAACTGGGAAACCTATCTGGGCTACCTATCCCAACTCATTGTTCCCATAGCACATATATATATGTATATATATTTATTTATAATGACTATAGGTCATTATTTGGATCAAATGAGATATTTGGAAAGCATTTAACACAGTGCCTGGCACTGAGCAAGCACCTAAAAGCTTCTTCATTTCTTTCTTCTTTCCATTTAATCTGCCTGTCTCTCTACCTGAAG
The DNA here is from genome assembly GCF_016433145.1 of Gracilinanus agilis. Classification (NCBI taxonomy): domain Eukaryota; kingdom Metazoa; phylum Chordata; class Mammalia; order Didelphimorphia; family Didelphidae; genus Gracilinanus; species Gracilinanus agilis. The sequence goes on from NW_025354332.1 coordinate 3,300, forward strand.
GAGTTATATTCAGGAGAGGCGCTCCAAAAACCATTCCCAGAAAGAAGCTAATCTATTCAATTTGGAACTCTGCCTAAGTATGAACTGTCCTGACTACAGGGCTAACTCACTTATTTCACTTGATCCAGCCATCAGGAGACCATTGGTCACCCTACAGTTAGCCCAACAAGCCATCAAGAAATCAGAGCCTTGGTCTATTTGCCATCTCCCCTGCTTCCTCTATGTGATCCTACCTCCTTTCAATCTCTTACTCTTACTCTAAAAACAATAATCAAATAACTAAGGCCAGTGCTATTGGAAAAGAGATGGCATTTGACTAAACTATGGATATACTCACAATCTCAGTGACCCATGGCAACTCCAAACCCAAACTTAATTCCGTGGTCACTATTTCTCTATTATTTTTCCTTATCCTAACGTGAGCCTCTTGAGTGAAAGGTTTGCCTCATTTTTTAAATTTGCATCCCCAGTTCCCAGAACTGTGTCTAAAACATAATAGGAGCATAATAAATACTTCTGCATTCTGTCGAAGTGGAATCTAGAAATCCCCAAACTTGTAGCCTAGTCAGCTCTGATGAACCCCAAGTTTTAGGATTAGCTTGTAAATTGGGGACCCCAAAACTTGTACTTGTTCCTTGTCCCCTGTTCATGTGAGAATCCTCCCTGAAGGGAATTGCAAGCTAGCAGTTTCAGACTGAATAATGGACCCTAAGGTAAATGACCATCCAGTTATATATCCAGACAATCCAGGGGCTAAGCAAATACGAAGCATTCTTTTTGTCTTGGGTAGTCTCCCCCATTGTATTTGAGACCCTTTCCCAACAAGACCCACACCTGGGCAGGGACTATCTTTTTAGTATCCATTGCAAATAGCCCCTTCCCTTACAGAGAACGAGTAAAAACTTTGGGGTTTCCAATTTACAAGCTAATCCTAAAACTTGGGGTTCATCAGATCTTATGAGGCTACAAGTTTGGGGGTCTCTAGATTCCACTTCAACACTTCATTCATATATTTAAATTAGATTTAACTTGTTCTCTATTGTATGGTGAAATTAATCCTAGGATGGGAGTCAGAAAATCTGGGTTTGGTTTCTGGCTTATAACTAATCACCTGCATGACCTTGGACAAGTCTCTTCACATCCCTGTTTCAGTTTTGCTCTCTGTAAAATGAAGGGCTTAAAGTATTTAAAATCCTATCTAACACTAAGGTCTTCTTTCTCACTGAAGACATTTCCAGCTCCAACCATTTTGTTTGTTTCTTTTTTATGACTGAAGAATAAGAAAATCTTCTACTGGAGTTTCTTTAACTTTTCTTTATGTCATTTGTTTCTGCTCCAAGGAACTGCATTGCCTGTGATATTAGACAAATCACAAGCTTCCTTGGCTTCGGATTCCTCTATTATTTAAAAAAAAAAAAGTTAAACAACCTTGGTGGGGCAGCTAGGAGGTACAGTGGATAGAAAATTGAGCCTGGAGTCAGGAAGACTCATCTCCCTGAGTTCAAATCTAACCTCAAACACTTTCTAGCTGTGTGACCCTGGGCAAGTCACTTAATTCTATTTGCCTTAGTTTCCTCATCTATAAAATGAACTGGAAAAAAGAAACAGCAAACCACTCTAGTATCTTTGCCAAGAAAACGAAGTCATAAAAAGTCAAGCTCAAACAACTAAACAACAACATTTGACCTCTAGGGTCCCTTTCAGCTCTCAATCTAAATCTATGATTCATTCTTTCTTTCAAGAAGACCAATGTGCAGTAAATCTAGAAACATGGGCTGGGGTCAGACTGGAGAAGAGGTCAAATGTCATGTGGAGGAATTTGTGCTTTTATCTCTAGGTCAGGTCTTGGTACAATGCCTGATACATAGTAGGCACTTAATAAATGTTGATTGGTTGATCACAGGGAGCCACTCAGGGGTTTAGAGCTAGGAAGTAATTTGGTCAGGTAGGTAGAGGAGGAAAATTAACTTGGCAGTCATACTGGACAGACAGATTGGAAAGGGAAAAAATTTAAGTCTAAGAGATCAATTAAGATACTGTAATAATAGTCTGGCTGAAAGATCAGATCATGAGGTCCTGAATAAAAGTACTTGCAGTAGGAGTGGGCAGGAAGCAGAGAAAACAAGGAATCTGATGGTTGATAGTTTGGGAAAGTAAGAGAGAAAGAATGGGGATTGCTGGGTATGGCATAGGAACCATAGTTAGGAAGTGAAAGACTAAAAGTCAAACTCAGTTTTGCAATCTATATGACTTTGAACAAATTGATTATTTTCTCTGGGCCTCAGTTTCTTGATCTGTAATATGGAGGAATTGGATTGAATAACCTCTAAAGTTCCATCCAACGATGAATCAATGAACCATTTATTTCAGCTACTCAAGAGATTGTGATGAATAGCAGACAGCAAGTTGATTTCAACCCCAGTCAATGCTTATATTTCCATATCCTTTTTTTTTTTTTTAATTATTTTGGAGGACAACAAGGAAGGAAAGAGATTCTTGGAATTTCCTTGACAGAATGTGCCCCATGCTCATATAGCCAAAAATGCAGTAAGAAGTACTGGGATGAAAGAACATTCCAGGGTTACTCCCACAAATAAGATATTAACACAGCTGGAGAAAAAGGGGGTGAGAAGAGTGAGAGAACAAGAAAACAAGTTAGTGGCGGCGGCCCTCTGCTTGATCTCACTTGTGTCTTGTCTGCAGGGGAAATGTGAATATCTGAGCTTGGTTTATATTTAGGATTTCATTTTCCATGTTCTGACAAGAATCTTCCCTTTTCATCTTCTTTTTCTGACCCTCCCTCCTTTCCCCTACACATAAAAAAGCAAGGTTTGGAGTGGAAAATGCCCTGGAGCAGAAGCCTAGCCCAGTAAGAACATTCAGAAACCATCCACAGCCTAGGTAGAGGCTGCTGTTACTTATCTATTACTGGAATCCTTTGGGGTTTCTTCTGTGGTTCTTGGG
>NW_025354333.1:0-3619 GCF_016433145.1 Gracilinanus agilis
CATTACACTACCTCCTTCATGAGCTATCTTGTGACACATTTTACTCTATAATTCTGTTGAATCATCCGTCCTACAATATTGCCTAGCTGTGCAGACTCATATTTATAGAGGCTCAATTAAATCCTGGAGACTGTGTTTGAAATAGAGGAAATATTTTGATTTAGAGTTAACTCTTATCAGCAGAACTGATGTGCTCTAGATGATAGGTATAATATTTTTCATGCAAAAAAAACCTGAAAAAGAATCATTTATAATTTAAACACAACAGTGTAGATTCTAAAAAACATATCAATAATTATAATCTTTAAAAGTCTCATTATAATGTATTATATTTAATTCTTCTTGGGAGAGAAAAGGTATTTAAGATATTCTTTGTGACTCTAAACCAGAGAGATACTTATTCACTTAGAGCAAATGTCATTATTGTGTAATCTGACCCTTTCTTATATAAACTCTTCACTTAACTTTATAAATACTCTTAAAATCCCAAGGAGTAACCTCCATTGCAGAAGTCACATTTCAGCAGTAAAATTTCCCCACCCCCATTGCTCTTTGACTGAATAAAGGATTAGTAGTTATTATTGATCTGGGTAGAAAGACCATAGCTAGCTACCTTTGGCAGCTGTTGTTTTAAGAATCTAGTTGGTAAGATTTCAATCCATATTGTGACTTTTAAATAAAAATGCAAAAACAAGTAAAGATTAAGTTTTATAGGAAGTTTACCAGACTAAACATCACAGTGAATGTTGTAAAAGTAAAAGTAAAATAAAATAAAATAAAATAAAATCTCAAACATAGCAACCAGAGTAACAATGGAAACTGTAAACTGCTCATGAACCTTTATCCACCAGCTCCACCATCTGGCACCATGAAGATCTACAATTGAATTGTAAATTAAACTTCAAACAGTCATGTTAGACATCAAGAAATTTTGTGGCTGTGTCTTTTTAAGGCAATTTCCCAATTCCCACAAACCATGATTTTCGTTTTCTTCCTTTGGTTCACACAAGTTAACATTCTCTGGGTTTATTCTGAGATTAGAAATCTTCATGCATAGAATTAATAATAATAATAATAATAATCCTCTCTATGTATTAAGTTAAGACTGTCTTTGATTTCATATAAAATATTTGGGTAATTTTTTAAAAATTTTGTTTCAAATAACGTTTTCTCCTTAGAATGTATGCAGATCTGCCTCATTTTAAAAAAGTTGATGTATATCTAAAAAAAAAGATTTAAACAAAAAATGCTTTAGATATTTCAAGATATATCAGGGCAGATTCCTTTCTGAAGCCAAAGGATCTTTTATGAAACATAGTTAAATGTCCCATTAATTTATATGTTAAATATTTTGTGTGACATTCAGATTGGCATAATGAATTGGCATAATGAGGCTGGCGTCAGAATTAGGAAAAGATGGGTTGAGGTCCCACTTTTGGCAAATATTCATTATAAGGCTATTGGCAAATCTCTTAAATGCATGGTGGTAGATTGAGTGACAGACCTGAAATTAGAAAGCGTCATCTTTCTCAGACATTTACTAGCTGTGTTACCCTCATCAAGAAACTTAACTATATTTGCTTCTGTTTTCTCATTTGTAAAATGGGCTGGAGAAGGAAATAGCAAACCGTCGTAGGATCTTTGCTAAGAAAATCCTAAATGGGGTCAAAGACTCAGACATGACTGAAAAATGACTGAATAATAAGACTCTAAGACTCTAAATTACAAACTTGAATTGATAGAAGGCATTCCTTCAACCTATTGATGTAGGGAAGTCTCTCTGCAAGTGTCCAAGTGGAGCAAAAATAGTGTAGTGGGGGTTGGGGTGGGGATAGATTTAGTGTAAGAAGATCTGATTTCAGAATTTACTTCCACAAGTATGCCTGAAGATAAGTAACCCAACCTATCTGAACTCAAACTTTTTTCATCTATCAAATAAGGGACATAGACAAGGCAATTTGCAAAATCTCTTTCAGTTCTAAATCCCATGATTCCATAAAATAACATATTTAGTCTCTGATTTTCCTATTTCTTTCAGTGACACTATCATTTATCTATATCCCAATTTTGTAATATTTGACTTTTTCTCTCCTCCATGAAATAACATAGACTGAGAAAGAGAAGGGGCTTTAGAAATCATCCAGTCTAAGCTCCTCTTTTTACAGATGAGGAAATTGAGGTTCTGAAAGATGTTTCATACAGCCCAATACTATCTGAATAGATAATACATCTTCAGTCTCCTGGACCCAGTGCAAACACCTTTGTCTTTTCATCATATGCTATTGATTCTATCTCCATGATATTTCTCTTACATTCTCCTTATTTCCTTTTCTCAAGCAACCAACCTTTTTATTACCATTATAACCAGGACATTATGCTCACTCACCTGGGTTATTACTGTAGCCTTCTAAGTGAGCTTTGAAACTAATCTCACCAGCTTCCAATCCATCAGTCACACCACTGCCTGAGGCAAAGAGTCTGGGCAAAATATACTGGTCATAATGAGTCTTGTAATTGTATATTCCCTCCTTCTTCAATCTCTTCCTATCTACTAGTTCTTTCGCTGCTACCTATAAACATAAGTTTCTTCTATCTTTAAAAAAAAACCTTCACTAGACCTTAGTATCCCCTCAAGCAATAGTCCTAAATCTTTCCCACCTATCTTAGCCAAACTCCTAGGGGGAAAAATGTCTATACACATTACAGCATTTCCTCTCCTCTCACTCACTTCCCATCTTTTGTAATCTGTTATACAGCCTCATCATTCAACTGATACTATTTGCCCTAAGATTACCAATGAGAATCTATTAATTGCCAAATCTGATTGCCTTTATTCAGTATTCTTCTTTCTTGACCTCCCTCTCCTCCTGGATACTTTTTTCTCTGGACTTTTATTAGATTATTTTTCTTCTGGTTCTCCTACTTGTCTGATTGCTAATTACCCATATCCTTTGCTGGTTCATCACCTGTGTCATGTTTCCTAAATGTAATGTAAACAAGGCTCTATCTTATGTCTGCTTTTATTTTTCTCTATAGTCTCTCAATTGCTGATCTGATCATCTCTCCGGAGTATATCTAGCCTTATCTCCTGTCCTGTGTTCTCACATTACCAAATGCCTACTGGACATTTCAAACTGGGTGTTTTGACTGGGATTGATAATCAATCCCAACTACCAGAGAGGCTGAGGCTGGTGGATCTCATGAGCTCAAGAATTTCGAACTGCAGTGAATTATGTATATCAGGAATAAGGGACTACCAGGTTGCCTAAGATAGGGTCAAACTTATCCCAGTTTGAAATTGAACAGGTCAAATAGCACATGCCTATCAGTAATGGGAATAGGTCCCTGAGTAGCCCCTCCACTTTCAACCTGGAGATAAGGAGACTCAATCTTAAAAACTAAAAACCTTAATAGAGCATACCTAGAATGGACTTCTTTGTATTTTCCCTAAAAGCCACTACTCTAGTGAACTTCCCTATTTCAAAGGAGGTCAATCACCACTTTTCCAGGCTAGTTTGCCATGGTATTATTCTCAAATCCTCCCTCCCTCCCTCTCCCTCCCTCCCTCTCTCTCTCTCTCTCTCTCTCTCTCTCTCTCTCTCTCTCTCTCTCTCTCTCT
>NW_025354334.1:0-1870 GCF_016433145.1 Gracilinanus agilis
GAGGAAAAGAGGAAGGAAGGAAGGAAAGAAAAGAAAGAAAGAGAGGGAGGGAGGAAAGAAGGAAGGAAGGAGGGAAGGGAGGAAAGGAGGGAAGGGAGGGAGGGAAGGAAGGAAGAGAAGGAAAAAAAAGTTAAGAGAAGAGAAAACAAGAATGTTCATCCATCAATCCTCAGGCATGTCATGGTGTACTAGAGGCTGCCTTTCAGCCTGAGGTTTTGGTCTGTGTAATAGACACCTGGCACTCTTGAATTTGCTGCTTTTCATTTACCTTGGCATTAGGAAATGCTACATGTTTCTGGTGATCTCCAAATAAGCTGTTTTCTTAGTTTGCTTTATGCAAGGAGCCAATAAGCATGTTTGTTTTGTGCTTTCAACTGCAAATATTATTTCATTGGGGGATTAAACCAAGCTAAAATTCTGCCCGCTGCTCCACTGGAGAGAACAGTTCGCCATCACTCACTTTGGGGTGCTACTGTCCAGAGAGAGCAAATGTTCAAGGATGCAGTGAATAACTTGAAAGAAGGAAATTTATATTCCCAACTTCAAGGCCAAGAGTTTGGAACACTGTTCAGTGGGGTTGGAATTTAGGCACTTTGGTCTGATTCCTAGATCTGTCCGATAATATTTATTATTATTTCTATTTTTGTGTAGAGAGGTGGGCATAGGCTGCCCTCTAAGCAGTTGACCTGAGATGGGTTCCCAGCCAATGCAGTCATCAGGAATTTTCATTTTTTTCCAAAGCTGGTTAGCTCATTAGAACTTGGCCCTAAGGAGGCCAAGATTACGGTTTTGAACCTTATTTGGCGCAGCCTCACTCAAGGGCTGCCCCCCCAATCTCAGACAGCTGTCTCCAGAGCACAGGCTATTTATCACAGGGACTGTGGATGCCAGAGTGAGGGGGGCACAGTGCCGCTCATCCCTAGGTTTGTTCAGAATAATGTTCTCTTAATGGTAGATCAATGACTCCAAATCCTACCTGAAAGAACAAGAGCAGTCCTTATGGGGGTCTTCATGCGACGATAAGCATTTGTTGTTCACGCTCTACTAGACACTTGTCCCTGGGGAGACACAAAGATGAACGAGACGCGAGTCTGGCCTCCAGAAGCACGCAGTCTGAAGTATTGTGCCTGAGCAACAGAAATATATATTCTAATGTGGGATGCCACAGCCTTCACCAAGGCCATTCAACAAGCATCCTTCTCACTGCATTCAGACATGGAGTCCTGGCGGTCCATTTGTCCAACTCCACATTTGACAAAGGGGGAAACTGAGCTTTGGAGAGGTTAGCTGAATTTGTCCAAAGACACAGATGGTCGGTGGAAGAGCTGGCTCTGGAAACCAGGTTCTTCAGCTTCACACTCTGCTCTCTGTCCTAGTAAGGGCTTCCCCCGTGCAAGACCCGAGGATCCAAAGGCAGCCTTGAGTAACAGAAGAATCACAAGATTTCACAAGACAGAATCACAATAGAAATGAGTATTTCTATACCAATCTTTGTAATAATAATAGCTGCCATAACTGTAAGGGACCTCAGAGACCATTTAGTCCAACTCAGACCCAATTCTTTTCCAATATTCCTTTCGAAGAGATCACCCAACTCCTGCCTGAAGACCTCCATGGAGGAAGAACCTAGTATCTCTTGGGGCAGCTCATAGGATACTGGGTAGGAAACCGGTGAGACCTGAGTTCAAATGCCTCAGACATTTACTAACACTATGATCCTGGGCAAGTTACTTCACCTCTGTCTGCCTCTGTTTCCTCATATAGCATTTGCCCCTACCCCAGAGTTATGAGGATAAAATGAGATAATAGTATAAATATTATAATATTTTATAATTGATATATAATTGATATATTTATATAATATATTATA
>NW_025354335.1:0-5412 GCF_016433145.1 Gracilinanus agilis
ATATATATATATATATAAAATCCACCAGAAGCTATTTGGTCTTTCCCTCTGGAAATTATTTTGTATTGCTTTTCATATAATTTATATTTGCTTATCTGTAAGTATATACTATGTGAACCCAGTGAAAGTAAGTTTCTCAATGGCAGAGTCTGCTTTTTTCTGTTTTGTTTTATCATTTTATCCCTAGTGCCTAGGGCAGTGCCTTGAACATAGTAGGCTCTTTACCGCTCCCCCCCCCTTTTTTTTTTAAACTCTTGCTGCATCTCTTCTAGGAATTCTATTGAGTGTATGTCAGGCTGTGTTTTTCTTAGAAACATTGCTTGTAAATGTTTTGGAATCCTCTTCCTCCTCTGTGTATGTGTCTTGAGCATCTCTAACATCATGATAGCTCATTATGGAAGGGCTTTTGTTTATCCTTTTTTTTCCAGTCTACTTCTTGACCCTGGACTTGTTAGGGCTGCATTCTGTCACACTTCCAAAAGGAAGGTCTGAGCTGGTCCTAATGCTGCTTTCTCGTGAGTATTATGTTGTTAACTAACTTTTAAATTATCAGAATGACGAATTCCATCAAATGATAGAATCTTGGTGTTGAGAGAGACTTCCGAGGTTGCCTAGCTCAGCTGTATCTAGAACATGAATCTTGTCAATAATACCAATGATAAGTAGGCATCCAATCTCAGGGTTAGGCTGAGGACCTGCAAGCTTTCAACACTTCCAAAGTGGTCTGATCCAAGGTAAAGTTTGTTTGCTGAGTTCTGCAAGTAACAGAACAAGGTTTGAACAAGAACAGATTATTGCCACCAGCTAGAAAGCTCCGTTGGTTCAAGGAGGCAAAATTGTGGATTTCCCTTTGGTTTGGGATTCCTGCCTTGGTTATAGGCTGGGATAGATGTCGGAAATGAGATTTTGCCCTAGTCTGGGGTCTAAGTCAAATATGCTTCTGAACATTCTTTTTCCTCTATAGAACACCAAGTCCATCCTAAATTTGTGACCACGCTGAACCTGTCCCTATCACAGTGCCCCCAGTATGGGTCTAGGGATGGCCTGAGCTGGGTCTGGGATCTTTTCTTACATGGACACACAGCCTTGTCCTGGGTGCTGAAGTGCTCAGGGTGGTGAGCTACTGGCCCAGCTCTATCCCTAGGTCTCCTTCCTCCCTTCTTGAACCAAAGTCCAGATTAAACATCCCATTTCTTCTAATGGATCCTCACAGGTTGCATTTATCTGGCATAGAAGAAAAAGTCTGGACATGACGTCAGGAGACTTGGGTTCAAATCCCACTTCCAGCTAAGTGGTGCAGTGAACAAAGCACTGGGCATGGAGTCTGGAAGACTCATCTTCCTAAGTTCAAATACGACCTCAGACACTTACTAGCTGGATGATCCTGGGCAAGTCACTTTACACTTTTGCCTCAGTTTCCTCATATGATCTGTAGAAGGAAATAGAAACCATTCCAATATATTTGCCAAGAAAACACCCAAAAGAGGTCACAGAGTCCCACACATGACTTTAATGATTGAATAACAAAAACAGATCATGGTATCAGGAGACTTGGGCCAAATCCAACCCCCAGAACTTAATGGGGCTGTGTTCATGAGCAATAACAACAACACTAACTGACATTAACCCAGTGATTTATATCCATCTTCTCATTAGATTGACACAACAGCCTGTGAAGTAAGCAGCACAGGTGGTTAACAGCCATGCTTTATTGATGAGGAGACTGACAAAAGTCTTGCCCAGCTAGTAAATCTCTGAGGCTGGACTAGAAACCACGTTTCATGATTCCAAGCCCTTTATCCACTAAATCATGCTGCTTCCATAGGGACAACTGACTGTCATCTCTCAGTCTCAGTTTCCTTATCTGTAAAATGTGACCATAGAATGCTACCAGATGACTAAGATGGATTCCTGTCCTCTCTTGCTCAGGGATGGCTTGCTTCTTCACCAGTGATATTTCCACCCTCTACCTCACAAGAGAAGGGACTACTGTCCTGATTAAAGACAGATGAAATTGGGAATCTTTCTGCTTGGGTTAAGCTCCACAAATCACCCCTGGGCAACTGGGATAAATCCCTTGAGTAGAGAATGAAGAATGAGGATCGAAATCAGAGACCCTGGATGCTGACAAACATCACTGGTGAAGAAGCAAGCCATCCCTGAGCAAGAGAGGACAGGAATCCATCTTAGTCATCTGGTAGCATTCTATTTTAATTTATTATTCTTGCTAACCAGGTGCTAAGTTCTTTGTTTTCTACTAGCAGCCTGTAAGGATGCCAGCATCCACAAAATTCAATGTCCTGGGGCAAAGCTTCAGTCACCTCACTTAACAAATCCCTTAACCCAGGCAAGTCTCTAATATAGTTAAAGTTGTAACATGTGTAGAGTGAGTTTCCACCCCAGCTTATCCTGATGCATACATACAAGAGGGTGGGATTGGAGGGAGGAAGGAAGGGAGGAAGGGAGGGAGGGAGGGAGGAAGGAACAAAGAAAAGAAAGAAGGAAGGAAAGGAGGGAGGAAGGAAGGAAGGAAGGAACAAAGGAACAAAGGAAAGAAAGAAGGAAGGAAGGAGTGAAGGAAGGAAGGAAGGAAGGGAAGAAGGAAAGGAGGAAGGGAGGGAGAAACAATGGAGAATTGAGTTATTTTAGGAAGGAGCTAGTGTGGGATAAATAAAAGGTACACTGACTGACTAGGAACTCAGAGGTTTGGAGTTTAACTTGAACTTCATCCCTAACTGTATGTATAACATTAAGTAAGTGAAGCTCACAGCGGGAGGACCACAAGGAATCTTAGAAGTCATCTAATCCAAACTCTTCATTTTTGAACAGAAGTAAGGCCCAGAGAAGCCATGACTTGCCCCCAAGGTCTCAGACAAGTGTGCTCTCTTTCTCCACTATAGAAATATGCTCCAACACTACATTTTCCAGATCCCTCTCCATTCCTAACCCAGTTATGGTTAAAGTTTCCTGGCAGCTGCCAATGACATTGGTGACTCTCTGGGTAAGTGAGGCACGGACCTACAGGAGCCAGGAGGAATCTGGTAGCTTCATTCCTCCAGGATAGCCCCCATTCTATACTACCTGGCTAAGAGCCCCAAAGCCAAGCACTTCAGCTGTTTTCCTCTCCTTCTGCAGGTCCACTGTGGGAGCACAAAAGCAAGGACCTGCTATTGATCGTCTGTTTCTTTTTTAGGCTCAGCTCAAACGCAGCATCCAGATTTCTGGGAAGGGCTGCTTTTATCCAATTTTCCAGCCCACCTGAGTTGACGGATGTAGATTTGTCTCCCACTACATGAGTCAGTAATGAATGGTGCGGGGAATTGGGGGGAGAAGATGCTCCTATATCCATATCCCACATCGAAGGGAGTAAGAGAAAGACAGAGTGTTCCAATGTGCCTAATTTATACCAATCTCATTATTGGAAAGGCCCAATATTCCCTACTTTTCAAAAAATGCTGAATTTATGAAACAGACAATTTGGAAAATTATGATGTGCTTTAGTTATCAGAGGCAGTCTGGTGTGGGGGATGGAGTGTTGGGCTTGGTAGAAGGACTTGAATTCAAGGAGAGCCTCTGACACTAACTAGCAATGTGATCCCCTGGAAATTGCTTCACACTGTGAGCAATTCCCTATCTCTTACCTCTCTGTCCATAGGGGACGATCTGCTCTGGGAGAGGCTGAAACCTTGTATCTTTCCCATGTTCACATAATAAAAGGATTGTCCCTCAAATTCTCAAACTCTCTCTCTGTCTCTCTCTGTCTCTCTCTCTCTCTCTCACTCTCTCTCTCTCTCTCAAATAAGAACCATGTATCTTTGGAATATGGATTGGATTAGATGATCACTGAGGCTGCTGAAACTTAAATTCTGTGATATGAGGTATTTTTTAAAAGAAATCTTTATTCATTTTACAAGAGACAATATAGAAGAACTGACCTCAGAAACAGGAAAACCCAAGTTTAAGCTCCCACTATTGACGAATACTGGCTGCATGTCCCTGGATTAACCAATTAACCATTCAAGTTACCCTAGGAAGCTCTCCAAAATATTGTCAAATAACTGCTGGTCTGCAGTGGCAGGAGTCTTCTTTCTGGAAGCTCCCAGAGCAACCTTTGCAAAAGGTACATTCAAATCAACTTTTTTTTTTTTTTTAAAGAAAAAATCATTTGGGAGCAGGGAAAAGGGAACAATGTCCTGTATAGGAAAGCAAAGATACTGGGAAAAGATGAGGCCACTGTCTGGTAACTTCCTAAATTTATTAATTAATCTTCCTTTACTAGGGGCTAAGCCTGCATCTGCTCCGTGTAAGCATCCCCTAAATTTCAGAGCCCTAAGAGAGAGACCTCCTCACCTCATCCTTGTTCTAGTTCTGATTTCCCCCCTCATAATTCTTAGTGCTCCTCCCCTCACCAAAATAACTTTTCATTTATTTCTGCCCCTCAGTTCTCACCCCACTTCCAGTGGAATGGGAGCTCCTTTTGGGTAAGGATCTTTGAATTCCCAGCAATTAGCACAGCACTTTGCACATAGTAGGTATTTAGTAAACCTCTATTTAACTCAAATAAAAATATCTCCAAGTTATGGAAGTCAGTGGCATTAAATTACTACCACTACTATCACCATCTCTTCTTCTTCTTCTACTACTACTACTACTTCTAATACTACTACTGCCACTACTACCACTTCCACTACCACTACTACCACTACTACTACCACTTCTACTACCACTACTACCACTATTACTACTACCACTACTACCACCACCACCACTACTACTACTACTACTACTACTACTACCACCACCACTACTACTACTATTACTACCACTACTACTTGTTTTCAACTCTTTGTGGCCATTGTTGGGTTTTTCTTGGCAGAGACACTGAAATGGTTTTCCATTTCCTTCTCCAGCTCATTTTACAGATGAGGAAACTGAGGCTCAGAAAGATTAAGTAACTTACCCAGAGTCACATATCGAGTAAATAAAACATGGAAGTAAAGGAAGGCCCAGCTGGGCTAAGAACCATACTTAGAGACTGGGTTCCAATCTGGCTTCAAACACGTCCCAGCTGGGTGACCCTGGGCAAGTCACTTAACCCCCATTGCTTAGCCCTCACAGATCTGCCCTGGGACGAATATTGTATTGATTCTGGGACAGAAGATAAGGGGTTTTTTTTGTTTGTTTGTTTGTTTTCAAAAGAAAGTGTGTAGGGCTGGATTTGGACCTGTCTTCTTGTCTCTAAGCCTAATGACTTCACCATATTGCCCTCTGTCATTTAATCATGAAAATGGCATTTGAAGGGAACAGAACCTACAGGTTTCCTGCGAGCAGCAGCAGCCCCAGGAGGCTCCATGGAAGGCGTTCTCAGCAGTTATCAGGGCAGCTGTTAGCTACCTCCCAGGTCCAGGGCAG
>NW_025354336.1:0-1270 GCF_016433145.1 Gracilinanus agilis
GAGAGAGAGAGACAGACAGACAGACAGACAGACACAGACACAGAGAGAGAAGGAGAGGAGGAAGGGAGAAGGAAGAGAGAGAGACAGAGACAGAGAGAGGAGAGAGAGAGAATAGGGGAGAGGGAGAGAGGAAGAGAGAAGGAAGAGATGGGGAGAGGGGGACAGACATACCAAGGGAGAGAGAAAGGGAGGGAGAGAGAAGGAGAGGGGAAGGAGGGAGGGAGGAAAGCATAGGGTTAGGGATGCAGATTTAGTGTCTGGGGGTTCAGGGCTGGGAGGGGTGCGCTGGATTCAGAAGTTCAAGGAACATAGCCACACCCACCTGGAACTAAGCTAACTACTGATTTTATGGAAGGATATACAAAGGATGTGCACATAATCCCTCATTAAAAAATAAAAGCACAAAGACGAGCGTTTTATCTTGTCTTATTGGCATTTGAGCAATCCCTTAGTGTGAGTGCAGAAGGCAGGAGCTGTCCAGGCCGATCCCCTAAGCCAGGCTGAGGTTCTCTAGCTGGGCACAAAGGGAGCTAAAACTAGTCTAGCGTGAGGGAACTCCCTCTGCCTTTGAATTCGCCCATCAGGAGCAGTTCCGGGAAGCCTGGGCCGGGGGTGGGGTGGGGGTGGCTGGCGGCCTTTGGAGTCTCGGTGGCCACTCAAGAGCATTTATCGGCTGCTCTAGCTGGCTCGGGCAGCCGGTCCTTGCCCTGCCCCTCCCCCTTTGGGTGAATGGGCGTGAATCACCGGGTCGCATCAGTGGGCATAGGGCTGGAGGAGGGGTGGGGGGAGGTGAGTGCTGCCTTCAGGAATCCAGTCCCACCCAGGTCGGAGAGTCACCCAACTTGTCCGGACCCCAGGCCTCGGAAGCACCCTCAGCCGTAGCCCCTCCCCTCTCCCCCCCAAACTGGGGATGTTTTGCCCGAAGGGGGTTGGTAACGACTTCTCAGATGGAACAACTCAGAGAAATCCACCTTGGCCAAGATATCAAGGAGAGGCCTGGCTGGTGTGGGACCAGGGCAGAAAACCCCTGGCGTGGGGCCAGAGGTGAGGGGTTGATGAGTGGGAGGGCTTGGAGGAGAGGGCAAAGCATTCTGGGCAGTACTCCTTACCTCTCTCCCTCCCCCATCCAACAAGTCCTGTTGGTTTAAACTCCACAACCTCTCCCACTGGCCCCTTTCTCTCCCCTCCCTCTCCTCCCTCTGTCTCCCTGTCTGTCTCTGTCTCCGTCTGTCCCTCTCCTTCCCTCCCCCCTCTCCTCCCTCTCTCTCTC
>NW_025354337.1:0-2120 GCF_016433145.1 Gracilinanus agilis
TCTGTCTCTGTCTCTGTCTGTATCTGTCTGTCTGTCTCTTTCTCACCCTCTCTCCCTCCTTCCCTTTCTCTCTGTCTCTCTATCTCTCTATCTCTGTCTTTCCCTCCCTCCCCTCTCTTATTCTCTGTCTCTGTCTCTCTCACCTTCCTTCCCTCTTTCCCTCTCTCTGTCTCTCTCTCTTTGTCTCTCTATCTCTCTGTCTCTGTCTGTCCCTTCCTCCCTCCCCACTCTCTCTCTGTCTGTCTTTGTCGTCTCTCTCTCATCCTCCCTCTCTCCTTCCCTTTCTCTCTGTCTTTCTTTGCCAGTCTCTCTATCTCTCTGTCTCTGTCTCCATCTCTGCCTGTCTGTCTCTCTTTGTCTCTGTTATCTCTCTCTCATCCTCCCTCCCTCCTTCCCTTTCTCTGTCTCTTTGTCTGTCTTTCTATCTCTCTGTCTCTGTCTGTCTCTCCACCTACACACATGTTTTTAACTGCAAACCTTACAGCACTATATAAATGCTCGTTGTTATTATTATGGGATTTGTACTATACCATTTCAAAAATCTCACCAAGCTCTGACATTTTCTCTACTGCCTCCTTTTTCTCTGTCTCCTCTCTCTCTTTCCCTTTCTATCATTATCTGTAAAACCCAGTCCAGGTCTAGTCTAAACATCCTGGAGATCCCTTGTCCCACACCAGCCTCATCCCTTCCCTGGCCAACTTTGGGCCTCTGCAGTCAGGATACCGCAGGACCTCTGCCCCATCCTAGACAGCTACCTATTAGTGAATTCTGGGCCTCTTCAGGTCAGTCATCATTTCACCAGTGTCTCCCAGGACTTTTTCCCCACAAATGCACTAATAGGAAAGTCAGATACGGGGGGATCTTGCCTTTGGGAGGTGGCAATGAGCAGCATCTTGTGGATGCTGTCACTTAATGGGATCTGATTCCCTCCCTCCGTGTCTCAGGAACAAATGGAGAAATGGGGAGAAACGGAGAAGGGGAGACTCAGGAATAGGAACGTGCAGAGAAAATATTTGTGCTGTGTGCTCGCCAACCAGAAATGCAGCTTGCATGTTGCCTATCAGGGCTGCCTAACGCAGGAGAAATTATGGTGCTTTTATTAACATCTGAATAGTGGCAGAGAAACGAGTCCCACTCCTGCTCTGACTATTTAACATCCTGCTATTGCACAGTTTTTCTCTCTCTCCCCTCCATTACATATTGGATATTTAAGCTATTCTGACTCACTTTTGGAGTGCGGTGGCCTCTCCCTGCTTTTCTTGTTCCCTTGGAGACACCTGTAGTTGGGATGGAGCCTGGGAGGGGCACCGTGCTCAGCAGAGCCAAGCTGGCTCCATGGGGCACTGACCGACGAAGACTGGACGGATTACCAGCTTCTCTGAGCCCTTGGCTTATTCCTGCCCTTCAGAACACTTGGGCCATTTGGACTGAGTCACACGCACAGACACATACACACTCCTTTCTTTGCTGGAGGAGGACTGAATAGGGAAAGTGATTGGAAGGCATTAGGAGAATTTCTTGGGCCAGCCACTAGGAGACAAGTTTTAGGAGTATGGAATCACCAGGAGCTGAAAAATGGAGGATCAGTCCACATGGGATGGGAGAGAAAAATCTGGAAAAAAACCTTATTTGCTATTTGCAATGGCTAGATGGATTGTATGCCTGGTCAAGAGTCAGCAAGACCTGAGTTCAAATTTGACCTGCCTCAGATACTTCCCTAGCTATATGACCCTGGGCAAGAGCTTTACTTTCAATTTACCTCAGTTTCCTCATCTGCAAAATAGAGATGATAATAATATAGATTTAAATATATATTTATACTTTATTATAATTTAATTCATTTATCATTATAATTGATTATGTATAAATTATGTGTAAATATATTTCCAGATAATATACATTTAATGTAATATAGTGGTATGTTATAATTTATTATAATTTAATTAATTTATCATTAGAATTTATTATGTATAAATAATATGTAAATATATTTTCAGATGTTATGCATTTAATATATTCATACATTATTATAATTTATCATAATTTAATTTATTTATCATTATAATTTGTTATATATGTTATATGTAAATATATTTTCAGATAATATACATTTAATACAA
>NW_025354338.1:0-3939 GCF_016433145.1 Gracilinanus agilis
CCTTCCTTCCTTCCTTCCATAGGATTATAGGTTTCTTCTGGAGGAGGAATAATAAATAATAAGGACATTTACATGTTCTCCAATTCCTGTGACTCATAAAGACACTTTGTACATATCACTGAAAGAAATGATGAATGCAGTGGGAAGTCATCTCTCCTGTGACATACTGGAAACATAGCCTAAGGCTTCTATTATGGTGGCTGATGGAAATTCCAAATAAGGCCTGTCTTCTCTCAACAAATGGCATTTATGGAGGGGAAACCAATTTTCTTGTAGGACCTTTTGGGCCAGGGTTGACCTTTCCTTCTCCTCTGCTCAAGCCACTGCTGCACACAACCCAGGGAAGGAATTGTCTACACTCAGCCCAACATCCAAATGGAGCAAGCCAGGGACAAACATCCAGCTGTTTGCTATTGAAGAGTTGTAATAACCGGATAAGCTGCTGAATTTTAAATTGTCATCTGGTTCTTTTGGCATCGTGTAGGTGCAGCTGAGATACAATAACACACTCTACCCTCATTCATTCAGCCCTTTAAGAATAGCTGACATTTATGTAGTCCTTTCAAGTTTGCAAAGCAATTCACCTTCATTAACCCATTAAAAATCAGTGGGGTAGATGCTATTATTATTATTATTATTATTGCTATTATTATTATTATTATTATTATCTTTGTTGTATGGACGAGACTACTGAGAGTTACAGAGCTTACATGATTTGTCACAGTCATGTAGCTGGTGTCTGAGGCTGGACAGACACTAGTCTTCCCAAGTTTAAACCCAGCATTCTATCTGCTATTGTTGTGTCTGATTGACCCCATGGACCAGAGCACATTGATAGTGTCCTTGGGGTTTTCTTGACAAAGATACTGGAGCAGTTTGCCATTTCCTTCTCCAGTAGGTTGAGGCAAACAGGTTAAGTGACTTGTCTAAGATCACACAGCTAGTAAGTGTCCGGGGCTGGATTTAAACTTGGGTCTTGCTGGACACTCCATCCACTGCACCACTTAGCTGCCTCCTCCATCTGCTGTGCCACAGTATGAATGGACCCAGTTTGAAAGGGAGTTTTACATGGAGGTCTTCAGTGACAAGACAACAAGCAGTCATCCTCTCTTTTTCATGCAAGTTGTTACCAAATTCATACTCACTCTATGCTCCCTCCTCTCCTTGCTAACATTCTTTTCAGAATCGTTTTCCCAAAGCATGACTCTCGTTATGGTACTCCTTTGTTCAAATATCTTCAACAGCTCCCCATTACCTACTGTGTAAAGTCCAAATTCCCTCCTCTGGCATTCAAAGTACTGCCTTTGTCAATCCTCACAGCTTTATCTTATATTACTCCCTTTCATGCCGTCTTCATTTCAATTACTCTAGTTACTGGCCTTTAAATATAATAATAAATAACATTTATTATATATTTGTATATATATATATAAATAATAATAAATAACATTTATATAGTCCTTTAAGTATAATATTTCATTTTATCCTCACAATTAACCTGGAAGAAAAGGGCTATTCTTTTCATTTTACAGATGAGGAAACAGAACCAGACAAAAATCAAGTGACTTGTCCAGGGTAACATGTCTAATAAGTGTCTAAGGCAGTCTTCCTGACTCCAATTCCAGCCCTCTCTCCATACTAATGAGTATCCATCATACTTTCCTCTACCTTTGTTCACATTCTCCCTAGGTCCTGGAATGTGCTTCCTTCTCAACTATCTCTTTGAGTCCTTCTCTTTCTTCAAGGCTCTATCCTTGGAACGTCTCATCCAGACTTCAGTGTCCTGTGAAGCTGTGGGCTCCCCGGTCTGCATACTCTCCCGGGCAGTACAGATGGCAAGTTACGATGTCTTTTAATGCTGTTATCCTAGCTATGTTGTATAAACTGTCCACAGTGATGGTACATTCCAGCATCCTTGAAAAGATAAAAATTGGGGAGGATATTTGGACACCGGCTGTGTGAACTTTCTCTGAGGACATGATAATAGCGAGAAAACCCAAGATTCTCCTTGACAGAGAACAAGAGCGAAAAATATGTAAGACTCTCTCACTAGCGGTCAGTGAACAAATATTTATCAAGTGCTTTTTAGGCGCCAGGCATCGTGCTAAAAGCTGGAGATACAAAAAAGGCAAAACCCAGTGCCTGCCCTCGAGGAGCTCACAATCTTGAACCGGCTTCAGATCTCCGGGGTCTGAGGCAACCTCTATTCCTGACCCCATCAACCATTCCCCTGGTTTGCAGGATTTTACTTTCTGCCAAACCAAGTCTTCATTTGTTGTTCAAAGATATCTAACCTGTGCGTGACCATCTAGACCATCGTAATAACATTCCAGCTTTGCTTCTTTCTGTGTATGTGTGTGTGTGGCTGTTGTTGTTGTGTTTGCATCAGGATGCTGTGATCCTGGGTTCCATGGCATGATGTTTTTTCAAGACTATCCCCACCATCCCATTTTTTTTCTTTCTTTTTTTTTAAACCCTTATCTTCTGTCTTGGAGTCAATACCCTGTATTGGCTCCAAGGCAGAAGAGTGGTAAGGGTAGGCAATGGGGGTCAAGTGACTTACCCAGGGTCACACAGCTGGGAAGTGTCTGAGGCCAGATTTGAAACTGGGACCTCCCATCTCTAGGCCTGGCTCTCAATCCACTGAGTCACCCAGCTGCCCCCAACCATTTCTTTTTTAAAAACCTTTACCTTCTGTCACAAAATTAATACTGTGTATTGATTCCAAGGGAGAAGAGTAGTAAGGACTAGACAATTGGAGGCAAGTGACTTGCTCATGGTCACCAAGCTAGGAAGTGTCTGAGGCCAGATTTGAATCCAGGGCCTCTTGTCTCTAAGCCTGACTCTCAATCTGCTGAGCCACCCAGCTGTCCATTTTTAAACAAGACCTTCCTTGAGTCTGTGTGGGTGAAAAGAAGGGAAGCTCTCTTTATTCTTAGGGGTTGGCATTTGAAGAGATATTCTGGAATGAATTTATGCTGGTTTTGTCCGACTTTAATATCCCACACTCTGGCCTCTCATTTCTGCTTGTAAACTTCACTGACTACAAGGACTTTAACTTTCTTTCCTGTTGCCTCCAGTCTCAATGGGTTTGCCCCTAATAGCTTTCATCGTATAAACTATTGCTTCACCAGACTAAAGCATCACATCTCTCCTACTTTCACTGATCTGATTAACAGCCTTTGAAGCAAGCTTTTCACATTTAGCAAGAATTCCTAAGGCTTCTTTCTCTGTCTGTCTCTCTCTCTGTCTCTCTTTATCTCTCTGTTTCTATTGGTCTCTATCTCTGTCTCTGATATAGATAGATAGATAGATAGATAGATAGATAGATAGATAGATAGATAGATAGATAGATGGATGGACGGATGGACGGACAGACAGACAGATAGAAAGATAGATGATAGATAGATAGATAGATAGATAGATAGATAGATAGATAGATAGATGGATGGATAGATAGATAGATAGATAGATAGATAGATAGATAGATAGATAAATGGATGATATAAATAGATACATATGTATATACATACGCATACATACCATCTCTTCCCCTTTCAGAAGGAATCTAGAACAGTTTGACTTTGACTTCCTAGCTGTGTGACCCTGGGCAAGTCACTTAACCCCATTTGCCTAGCCCTTATTGCTCTTCTGCCTTAGAACCAATATACAGTTGATTCTAAGATGGAAGGTGAGGGTTTTAAAAAAAAGAAAAATTTGACTTTGGTGACTCCTTCAAACTGAGGAATGAAATATAACTTGAGGAAGGTGTGTTTTCTTCACATGACTGGGATATAAAGTGTGTCTAATGGGCTGATTATTAAGTTTCCAGTATGAACTTTTATGTCTCGGACATCAGCAAACTAAAAATCAGGTTTGATTTATTGTCCTGTTGATTCTTTAGACTTTGTAAAGTGGTGGAGAAAGCGCTAATAGTGT
>NW_025354339.1:0-3112 GCF_016433145.1 Gracilinanus agilis
CTATCTATCTATCTATCTATCTATCTATCTATCTATCTATCTATCTACTTATCTACCTATCCATCTATCTAGGGGTGTTTGTGTGGGGATGGGTGGGTGTGGATATGTAGCAAGAACAAGGTAATTTCTGGTGGAGAAGGCACTGCTGGGAGCTGAGGTGATGAGGAAGAAAATCATATAAGAAGTAATATTGAGAGTTTAGGAAATGAGACATTAGAAGGGGGGAGGTCACAAGGGAAGCTATCCCAGGCATGGGCATATGATGGGAAGCCTGGGAAGATGGGAAATGGTATGTTGTGGTGCAAGGCAAAGCCAATAGTCCAGTTTAGATGGGCTCTAGAGAGTGTGAAGAAGAGGGAGTGCTTTAGTTTCCCAGGTAGCAGAGACACAGGTCATGAAGGACAGACAGCAGAGTTTGCATCTGATGCCAGGGGGCAATGAGAGACCCCTATCTCTTTCAAGCATGGAAGTGCCCCAGGCTCACCTGGACTTTAGAAATGGAATTTAGGCTGCTGGTGGCTCTTTGTTTCTAATAATTAGCTTGTTTTCTTGAATCCCCAAGGTCTTTAATCATTTAGGGAGTCAGCTAGTCACATGCATTTATTAAGTACTTTCTACATACTGGGCACTGTATTAAGTATAGAGCATATGAAGAAAGTCAAAAAGTTCTCCTGTCCTCAAGAGCGTCCATTCTAACCAGAGAGAGACAACTTGCAAAAAACTATATTCAGACAAGATAGAGACAGAATAGATGGAAGCTCAGCATCTGGGGATTCTGCTACCTTGGAGCAAATCATCAGTCACTGCTTCTACTCATTTTCTTCAACCTTTGCTCATATATTTCTGTGAGTGAGGTATACTGGGAAGAGGTGTGCTTCACAAGTGGCTCCCTGAAAACTCAAAACACACTTTTCAATCAATAAATATTTATTAAGCATCTCCTATGTTCCAGGCACTTTGCTAAGTGCTGGGGCTACGAAAAGAGTCAAAAATCATTTCTTGTCCTCAAGGAACCAAATGATCATCCTTTTCTCCTTTGCTTTCTTAATGCATCCAGGATGCAGAGTGAAAGGAATTCTAGGACTGGAATCAGGAAGACCTGAGGTCAAAACCTTCCTCAGAGATTTACTAGCAGTGTGACTCTGTGCTGGCCACTTAAAATCTCTTTTTCTCAGTTTCTTCAACTATAAAAAACAGATAATAATATCATCTATAAAACAGAGTCATATTTGGTATATGCGGGTGATGGAATACTATTGTGCTAAAAGGAATAATAAACTGGAGGAGTTCCAGGCGAACTGGAGAGACCTCCGGGAACTGATGCAGAGCGAAAGGAGCAGAGCCAGAAGAACATTGTACACAGAGACTGATATACTGTGGTAAAATCGAATGTAATGGACTTCTGTACCAGCAGCAATACAGTAACCCAGGACAATTCAGAGGGATTTATGGTAAAGAGCGCTACCCACATTCAGAGGAAGAACTGCAGGAGAGGAAACATATAAGAAAAACAACTGCTTGAATGCATGGGTCGGGGTAGACATGATTGAGGGTGTGGACTCGAAACTACCACACCAATGCAACTACCAACAATTTGGAAATAGGTCTTGATCAAGGACACATGACAAAACTAGTGGAAATGTGCATCGGCCATGGGTGGGGGTGTGCGGGGGGCGAAGGAGAAAGTAGGAGCATGAATCATGTAACCATGTTAAAAATGAATATTAATAAATGTTTTAAAAAAATCATTTCCTGTCCTCAAGGAACCAAATGATCATCCTTTTCTCCTTTGCTTTCTTAATGCATCCAGGATGCAGAGTGAAAGGAGTTCTAGGACTGGAATCAGGAAGACCTGAGGTCAAAACCTTCCTCAGAGATTTACTAGCAGTGTGACTCTGTGCTGGCCACTTAAACTCTCTTTTTCTCAGTTTCTTCAACTATAAAAAACAGATAATAATATCATCTCTAAAACAGAGTCATATTGAGGTTCAGGTGAGATATTTGTGAAGTGATTTCCTGAGTGCCCGGCACATCATTGGTGCTATACCAATGCTAGCTAGCTAACTAGTGTCAAAGGAAAACTGGCAGGACCCTCCAATATTCTCCCATCCAACCTCTTTCAAACTATTTCACAAATAGAAAAATGGAGTACAACAAATGTGAAATCCCTTACCTTTAACTACATAGCCATTGAGGGCACAGTCAGGCCTCAAACAAGGCATCTAGACTCTACTCTTTCCATTAACTCTAAGTCCTCTTCCAGGTATGTTCAGCTCAGGCCTAGAGCCTCATGTCCAGTGAGGAAATTGATGGGAAGGCTAAAGTTTGCCAAACGATGGCTCCCCAGATTTAACAAGCAAATTGATAATTCTGGCTCTGGCTGCCAATGCCAAGAGTGATACCATGATTTTAAAACCAATTGTCCTTTCTGCTCACCCAGGTTAAATTCTCCAGACTTTATCCAGAAAACTCATTCAAGAAGTTGTTGCAGAGCTTTTAAAATAGCATGGGTGCACCCCACTTTCAGCCAATGGTGTTGTTGAATGGAGTTTTTTGCTAGGAATTCTCTGTCTCCACACAGAATCTGGAAATGGCACAGACATGGAACAGTGAGGAGGGCCTCTTGTGTACCTCCCCCTGCCTAATGGGTATAGGCAATCTCAGAGGAGTCTGTCGGTTCTTAGCAATGGAGCCAAAGGATCCCCTGCCTGGGAGATACTCTGTTTGCATAGATGCTTCTACTCGTTGTTCACTGACCCTGCTCAGTCTTCAATGGAAATATTTCCTCCAGCACCTTAGGGAACAAAGCATCAGAGACCTTCCCAACAGTGCCCTGTGTCCTGCCCTTCCTAGGCAAGAAGCAAAGGGCTAAAAGAAACATCAGATGGACTCTCCCAGGTAGGAGTCAAAGGCCTGGCTGAGGAAAGCTAAAGGCATTCAAAAGCCTCTTCAACATGATGCAGCCACATGATTTGGCTTTCACCAACAGGGTTCTGTAGAAGGATGATTTGGGGGATTTTTTGAATGTAGAGAGAGCAAGTGGTTATAAGGGAGCCTTTTTGTCTTCTTCAAAATTAGAAACAGAAACACCTCCAGCACCACACACACACAC
>NW_025354340.1:0-3277 GCF_016433145.1 Gracilinanus agilis
TGCCCCACCCTCCCGATCACCGCCCCCACACCAGCCCCTCCCCTTTGCCTGCACCCCAACAGAAAGAGCCCAAAGCAGGGGGAGAGGCTGCTAGAGGGGCCCCAGCAGGAGGGGACAGCGTGGAAAGCAGACAGCAGCAGAGTGGGGGGCCCCATCCTAGCCAGGCCACGGGAGGCGGGGGCCGAGCAGCAGGGCTGGCCCCTGGGTTAGAGCCCCCCTCTGCCCATCCCACGGCCCCTTCCCCCTCCTGAGCCAGTCGCTGCTCATTCAGCGCCCACGACGCGGCCCGACGCGGCCCCGACGCCCTTCCCCAGCCTGGAGAGGCCCCGCGGGGGGCACCTAACTGGCAGAGTGCGCAGCCAGGGGGCGTCTGCCAACATCCCCCGGGGCAGAGGCAGGATTTGGACCCAGGTCCAAAGCTCAGACCTCCCGCCGCCTGGCCTGGCCTCTCCTTGCAGACACGGATGACCCCCCCAAGGACTCAGGCCGTTGGCCCAGGGTGCTCGCTCGGGGGCACTAGAGCTCCCGGGCTGGAGGCCCTGGGCACAGCCCGGTGTGGGGGCGCACACGGACAGCAGGGGCCCGTGCCCGACTCCCCCCACCCTCACTGTGGCAGCCACCACAGAACGTATTCTCTAGACGGGGGCAGAGAAGGCCACACTGTCCACTCCTTGTAGGAATGAAGCTCATGGGGAGAGCTTGGAGGCTCAAAGGATGGAGAACCAGGCCTGGAAATGGGGGAGTCTCGGTGCAAATCTGGCCTCAGTCACTTCCCAGCTGGGTGACCCTGGGCAAGTCACTTCACCCCCATGGCCCGGCCCTTACTGCTCTTCTGCCCTGGAGCCAATACACAGTATTGGTTCTAAGAGGGAAGGTGAGGGTTCAAACAAAAAGGAGCGAAGCTCCCTGCTGCCCTGGGGCCTCTCTTGCCTTGTTCTGGGGAGGCTGAACCCAAGAATCAGGCTCAACATGCCCCAAGTTAAACTCGAGCTTATTGAGAGTCAAACCAAGGTTCAGGCAACACTTCACTTCCCAGGGGGTGGCTGGATGGCTCAGTGGATAGAGCACCGGCCTGAAGTCAAGACTGATAGGTTCAGATCCAGCCTCTGACACCGGTTGTATGACTCTGGGCTGGTCACTTCACCCAGCCTGCCTCAGTTTCCTCATCTGTCAAAATAACTGAGAAGGAAATGGCAAACCCCTCCAGTGTCTCTGCCAAGAAAACCCCAAATGGGGTCACAAATAACTCAGGCACACCTGGACAACAACCATGTGCCTGGCTGTCTGTGGACTCCTCAGTCCAAGGCTGCCAGTGATGCCTGTCTAGACCAACCCAATGGCGACAGTTTGTCCATCCATGGCTGCTGTCCCCCTGCTAGACCACTCCAGGAGAGCAGGGACTGTCTTCTGCTTTTCCTCGTGTCCCCAACACTTCGCATGGTGGCTGGCACACAGGGGTATTGAATGACTGACCGCCCTAAAGCTGCACAGCGATTCTGGGGTCCACTAAGGTCTCCGGATCCCCATTATAAGACTGCCTACATCACCACCCTTTCTGGGCCTCAGATTCCCTCAGAGAAAATTGGCCGGGCCAGGGGGGCTCCATCTGCTACGAGGGCCTCTCAGACTGAGCTCGTCTCAGATGTTAATCACCCTCCCCCCTTGGAGCCTGCTGTTCCTTTGGACTTGCTGGACCCCAGCCCATGCGGCGTCATCTTCCACGGAAACATCCCCTCCCCCATTAGAACATGGACATCGGGGAGAGGGGCTGTCGGGTCTTCCACAAGGTGGGGGGTAATGAGATCTCCGTGGAGAGAAGCAGAAGACCTACAACAGCACTGGATGTGGCCCAGCCAGCCTGTCCCCACCTGCCCAGAGGAGGAAACTCCCGGACGAGCCTCGACCAGTGGCCTGGGACCACCCTCACCCCCCACCCCCAAGCTCAGCTCAGGCTCTGACTTCTTACATGCAGCCCCCACCTGCCTCTTTCTGGACCTTCCTTCTAGCCATCGTTCTTCACTTGGTCACCCTCAGTCAGGTGGAAGCCATCTGACCTCACTTCCAAAGATGAGTGCCGTGTAAGCCAAGGGGGGAGCAGCGTTCAAGGGGGAGCACACAGCAGGTGCTTCATAAATGGCTCCAAAACTGACCCTCTGTTTACATCGTTCCTCTCTCTGCCAACGCTGCAAGTATTCGCTTTTACTCTTGGCCCTTCCTTCCAGGGCCAGCTCAAGCCTTACCTCTGCATGGGGGCACTGTCTGTCTCTCCTTCCCTCCCTTCGTGTGTGTCTGTCTCTCCCTCTCTCTCTCTTTTATCTCTCTCCCTCTCCTCTCCCCCTTCCTCTTTCTCTCTATTTCTCTCTTCTCTCTCTCCCCCTCCTCTGCCCCCCAGTGGTGACTGGGTCCTGCAGCAAGCGCTTGGCCATGGCCCACAGAAGGGTGCTGCTCGTCAGCCTCTCTAATGGGCTTGAGGGCCTCCAAGCCTCGTGTGAGCATCGAAGTGAAGTCTGTTGAGGTCAGGGCCTGGGCCTTAGCCTGGCAAGTCTGCTCCAAGCCGAACGGGCCACACGGCACAAATGGCGCCTCCATCCCCTGCTGCCCTCTGCCTGGACATCCTGGCAGCCCTCGGCCTACGCTTCAGAGCCTCCCTTGCCGCAGGGAGAGCTCCTTCTCTGCCTGCTCAAGTACGGCTAAGCCTGGTTTCCTCTGTCATCTACAGGACCCCGAACATCGGAGCTCCCCCTTCATTTTACGGATGAGGAAACTGAGGCACAGCACCTTAGATGGGGAGCTGGAAGGGGCTTTTAGAGACTGTAGGAAAGGGAGACGGGAGGGGGGGGTTGCAGAGTGACTTGCCCAAGTCCCCACCTCTGAAGTGGCCGGGCAGAGGCGTGAGCCCCGCGGGCCGCTCCGTGCCCAGATGTTTAGCCCCGAGGCCAGGAGGCCGGGCACCCCTTCATGAACGGGAATGGAACTGGCCCGTTTCCTCCCCAACCCCAAGCGGCTAGCACCGGGCCCCTCGCGCTCCTTCTGGCCTCCAGGCACGCGGCGGACAAGCGGGGGGACAGCGGGGGGCCGAGCAGAGGGGGAAGAAGCAAACGGAAAGAAGAGCAGAGCCCCGAAGCCCCCCGGAATGTGCGGGGAGGCGGGGCCGGAGGCTGCGCGGGGCCGGCTCTACCTGGGGGGTCAAGGCCGGGGGAGTCTGGCTGGTGGGGAACTGAGGTATGAGGCCGGCTCCTTTGGTGTCCGGGGCGCCCGGAGCGGGGTCTCGGGCCTG
>NW_025354341.1:0-2796 GCF_016433145.1 Gracilinanus agilis
GGGAGGGAGGGAGGAAGGAAGGAAGATGTGACTTATAAAATCTCTATGTAGATTCATAGGATTTAAAGCTGGAAGGGACCTTGGAGTCAGTACAAGCCCCTTATTTAGCAGCTTAGATAGCTGAAGCCCAAAGAAGGGAAATAATTTTCCCCAGGCCACACAGCCAAGTAGCAAAGATAGGGTTTGAAACTAATCCTTTAATTTTAGATCCAGTTTTCTTTCTGTGGCTCACCATTACCTTTTTCCCCTTACACCTCCTGCCCTTTGATTTAGTTATCCAGTGACTATGACCCCAGAAGATTACTATGGAAAAAGACCATTGACTGTTCCCCTGGTCCTCCCAGGACCCTCCCAATTCCACCTCTGTGGACTGTGGCAGCTACTCTCCCTTCTACTGGACTAAAGCTTCCGGCCTTCCCCTCAGGTCAGCTGTCTAACAGAGATGGTGACTCACCTTTATTGACTTGGCATTTTCCAGGCTGATCTGTGTGTTCTGGACAGTCATTCATAATAAATATTAAGGATAGGAAAGCCACTAGGAGCCCAAAAGGATCTCCCTTGGAAGGTTAATCCTTTTAATAGCTTAAGAAACTGTCCCCTCAGGCAGAACTTGGAACAGAAATTTATTGCAGGAGGCCTGGCCCCATTGGGTATGCAGGGTAAATAACTCCATTAAAGAAGCTATAGAGAAGGGGGCTGAGGCTAATCCAGCAGGGTTAGTTACAGGGAAAAGCAAGGTGAGAGAACAGGAGGCTGCCTTATTTTGCTGGGGTTTTCCAATGCTATGTTGTTGTTCAGTCATTTTCAGTTGTGTCCCACTCTACAGGTTTTGTTTTCTGTTTTTTTGGTTGCTTGTTTGTTTGTTTTTTGGCAAAGATACTGGAATGGTTCACCATTTTCTTCTCCAGCTCATTTTACAAATGAGAAAAATATGGCAAACAGGGTTAAATGACTTGCTCAAGGTCACACATGTAAGTGTCTGAAGCCAGATTTGAACCCAGGAAGATGAGGCTTCTTGACTTGACTTCTTGACTAGAGCTCTATCCACTGCCAACACCTAGCTTCCCTTCACATGCTGGATCTATGACAAATCAACTTGGGAGAGCTAGTCACTGAGCAAGAGTCAGAGGCAAAGAGAGAGTGGGGCCTCTTAGAGCACTGTGATCTTTGGAGGCAGCATGGACGAGAAGACAACAAAACCTAGGTTCAAATCCCGACTCAGATACTAACTAGCTTTGTGACCCTAACTTCTCTGGGCTTCCCTTTTCTCATCTGTAAAATGGCGATAGTAATCATATCACTGTTATTGGGTAGATCAGAGGAGGTAATAGAAATAAAGCACTTTACCAACATTAAATCATGATCTGACATTAGCCATTAGTAGGAAGTTGTCCCTCTTTGTCATTATAGGAAGCACAGCTAGGTACCTCATTGGTGCTTTATTAGTGCTTGTCCACTTGAATCAGATATGAGTGAGCTGGAAATCATCTGGTTCAAACTCCCCATTTTACTGTTGAAGAATCTGCAGGTCAGTTAAGAGTTAAGTGACTGGAGGCAGCTAAAAATTGGGTTCCAATCTGGCCTCAGACACTTCCTAGCTGTGTGACCCTGGGCAAGTCACTTAACCCTAAATGCCTAACTCTTACACTCTTCTTCCTTAGAACTAATTCTCAGTATTGATTCTAAGACAGAAGGTAAGGATTTAAAATAAAAAAGTTAAGAGACTGACCCAAGATCACATAGTAGTTAATGTTAGGGCTAGGAGAGAATCCCAAACTGGGGCCTTTGGACTCTCTCCTTTATTGCTCTCTCTGATGCCTTATTGATATGTGATTTGGTGCCCAGGAGGTACCAGGCACCATGCTAGGGGGTGGGGGACACAGTGACAAAGAGGAAGCAGTGGTCAACACCCTCAAAGATTTTTCATTCTAGTGGAATGAGGCCTAGAGAGATTGGATGGGGCTTTGCACATGACCAACAAAAAAAAATGGAGGTGAAGTTGATGAGCTTTAATGAGACTGATTTAGAATCAGAGGGTTTGAGTTTGAATCCTAATTGTACTGGTTGCTTACCTTGATGACCTTGGATGATTCACTTAATCCCTGTGAGCCTCAATTTCTATGTCAATAAAACAAAGGGATTGAGCTAGCTCACCTCAGAGATCCTTTCCAACTCTAATGGCTAATCCTGCAAGCCTAATATATTCCTCTTTCCCTTTCAGAGCCCATTCCAGGTGCCTAGACCCACCTTCCCCATCTAGGCTGTCACTCTCAATGGCCTCTTCCCTTTCACCTCCAGAGGGAGAGGGACAGAGACTCACTGGCCAGACTTCCCAAAATGAAACATCTCTGGCCCTGGAATCTTCATTCGTTCAGGACCCAAGATATAAACTCACAAATCAGATAAATGTTGTTCTGTTAATGTGCTAATAGGAAAGGCTTAGAGGATTAGTCTTGGAAAATCTGCAGCTCCCCTTCTCTTTTCCAAATACTGCCACTGATCTTTAATTCTCTAACTCATTAATCACTAAGGAAGAGCATTTCTGGCCAAATACAGGGAAAACACTGGGCTGTAAGAGGGGGAGGGGGTGATCCTTCTTGGCAGACAAGCCTTAGGCACCATTCAGATCTCAGCTGAATTGGTGAGTAGTGACTTGCCATCTTTGCTTCATTCTATTTGTATATGCCTGACTTCAGTTCTTCAAGTGTCTATGAGATCAAACTGGAGATGCATAGATAAATGATGATAGCTGTGTGTGTGTGTGAGAGAGAGAGAGAGAGAGAGAGAGAGAGAGAG
>NW_025354342.1:0-2473 GCF_016433145.1 Gracilinanus agilis
TGGAGATGGATAGCATTCTTTGTCATAGGTCCTTCAGAATTGTTCTGGATCATTGTATTGCTGAAAGTAGTTAAATCTTTCACAGTTGATCATTGTGTAATATTGCTATTGCTGTACACAATATTCTCTCGGTTCTCCTTATTTCGCCCTGCATCAGTTAATGCAGATCTTTCTAGCTTTTTCTGAAATCATTCTGCTTATCATTTCCAACATGTACCACAATTTGTTCAGCCATTCCCCAAATGATGGACATCTCCTCAATTTCTAACTCTTTGTCACCACAAAAAGAGCTGCTATAAATATTTTGTACAAGTAGGTCTTTTCCTCTTTTTTGTGAACTTTTTGGGATAGACCTAGTAGTGGTATTACAGTATCAAAGGGTATTTTATAGCCTTTTATTCCATACTTTTTAATGACATGGTATTACTACTCCAGATAGGTTGGTTTTCTTAACATCTTATGTATGCATTCTCTATTAATTTCTACCATTGTGCCATTCCTCATTCTGTAACCCCAACATAGAATGCCTCTCTTCTTCTCCTTTACCAAATCATTCTCTTATTTATGATCTATCTACAGGT
This sequence comes from Gracilinanus agilis, assembly GCF_016433145.1. Classification (NCBI taxonomy): domain Eukaryota; kingdom Metazoa; phylum Chordata; class Mammalia; order Didelphimorphia; family Didelphidae; genus Gracilinanus; species Gracilinanus agilis. The sequence continues at coordinate 582 of NW_025354342.1, forward strand.
TCATTTTCTTCAAGAAAAGAGTTCCTTGACTACCTCTTCCTTAAGGTCAAACCTTCTCTATCTCAAATTCTCTCAACACTAGTGTAATAAGACTTGTACTTCAAGTGCCTTTGAAATGCTTTCTCATTTCACATGTCATATATAATATAACATGCAACATATATTTTTTCAACAGCTTGATTGTTAGTTGATGAAGGGTAGAGATAATATTTTCTTTAAAAAAAAATCAACTTTCATAGTGGTTAGTGTAGTGCTGGGTACACAATAGTCACTAAAGAACCATTATTCATCTCCTGACAGAGATGATAGGCTTAAACTACATAAAGAGGCATACCGGGGCAGCTAAGTGGCTTAGTGAATGGAGGGACAGGTTTGGAGATGGGAGGTTCTGGAATAAAATCTGGCTTTAGGCTTTTCATAGCTGTGTGATTCTGGGCAAGTCACTTAAATCTAATTGTCTAACCCTCTTCTGCCTTGGAACTTAGTATTTATTCTAAGACAGAAGTTAGGGGTTAAAAAGTAGGCATGAGGTTTTGGGCAAAGCCACTGATTGGATTTGTTTTATTTGTCAATGTTTATTTTTTTATAAGGATTTTAAAATTTAATTTTTCTCTGTTTTTAATGAGTGGAGGTATAGTGGGGACTGTGGAGGAGAGATTGGCATCCCAACAATAGTGATGCCAAAAAAAAGAGAGTCATTGAAGCAATCTTTTTTTTAAATGCACAGAAGAGAACAGAAAGAAGGTCAGAAGGAAGTACTTAAACAAGGACAATTTTGAAAGTAATATATGAAATTGATTATGTATTTAAAAAAACAAAGCCAAGTGAAATGGAGGCTTTTGGTTTCATATATAATACTCTTTTTTGTACTCTTCTGTGTATGTAGAAATGCTCTTTGTAAGTTTAAAAAATTAAAGAAACTAAATGGAAGAAACACCCCTCAAAACAATAATACATTTGAAAGAAAAAGGGTTTGTGATTGCTTTTTATTTTTGCTGCAATATTTCTCTTTAATTTCTCTTCCATGGAATCCATCCTTGTAACAAAGGAGAACATTTAAGCAAAGTAGGAGGTACGTATATTTCTTTATTGGCTCTCTAGGACTGAGACTGTTCATTTCAATTCTTCAGAATTTTCAAGGTTATCATTTACACTGTTGTAGTTAACATGTATATGGTTTTCTTGATTCTGGTACTTTCCCTCCATATCACTTTATATAAGTCTGTCCATGCATCTCTGAGGTATTTCTTGATAGTAATCATTCATGGGGAAACAATATTCTATTATGTTCCTATACCATGACTATTTAACCTTTCAATTTTATTTACAGTATTTTGCTGGCACAGACAATAAATCCAGTGACCCCTTATTGCTTCTAGGATCAAATATAAAATCTTCTATTTGCCTTTTATTTTATTATTATTTTTTTCATTTTACTCCTTCTTAAGTTAAATTCTTTTTTATTTTTATTTTATTTTGAATATTTTCCCAGAGTTACATATTTCATCTTCTTTCCCTCTTCCCCAAGCCCCGCTAGCCCCCTGTAGCCAATGCACAATTCCACTGGGTATTACATGTATCATTGGTTAAGACCTAATTCCATATCATTGATAGTTGGACTAGAGTTATTGTTTAGTGTCTACATCCCCAACAATATCCCCATCAGCCCATGTGTTCAAGCAGTTGTTTTCCTTCTATGTTTTTACTCCCACAGTTCTTCCTCTTAATGTGGCTAGTTTTCTTTCTCTTAAGTCCCTCAGAATTGTCCTGAGTCATTGCACTGCTGCTAGTACAAAAGTCCATTACATTCGATTTTACCACAGTGTATCAGTCTCTGTGTATAATGTTCTTCTGGTTCTGCTCCTTTCACTCTGTATCAGTTCCTGGAGGTC
>NW_025354343.1:0-5472 GCF_016433145.1 Gracilinanus agilis
CAAACAGGGTTAAGTGGTTTTCCCAGGGTCACACAGCTATTAGTGTCAGAGGCTAAATTTGAACTTAGATAAGTCTTCCTGACTCCAGGCCCAGCTATCCACTGGGCTGAGGAAATTGAGGGAATAAAGGGGATTAGAACAGCAAGTGGTTAATTGTAGGAACAGAGCAAACCACACTCACTCCATTTTGTGATTTAATTCCGTAGCTAACTCAGATCCCTTTCTAATCAGTTACGGGTCTAGTCCAAATTCTACCTTGTGAGGAAACTATATTCAATTGGGGAAATTGGAAGAAAATCTTATTGTATTGTTTGAACCTAGCTCTGGGTGTCCAGGAAACCAGCCCACCTCTAGGTCCATCACAGCGCCATCCAGTTGCTCTTACAGCAAGTACATCCAGTCAGTAAAAGCAAGTCCCTCCATGCAGCCTCATTACTTCTATTCACTGATGTTCTAGTGAGGCTTCTGGATGAAGCTCTGGATGAATCGTTACTAACTCGCTAGCTAGTCTCAGGCTACCCAATGTTCTGCCTATAGTGCAGTGGTCCACTTGTGCCCGTATGCCTTGGCTTTGCAAACCTGAAAGTGTTATATCTAGGTATTGTCATCATTGTCATTTCAGATTTTAACTCTGCTACTTTATTAGCTATGATCTTGGGAAGGTCACTTTGCCCCATCTGCAAAGAACTGACCTCTGAGAGCCTTTCCAGCTCTGCCTCTGTAGTACCCTGTGCCAAAGAGTTGCCTCAATCTTGCATCCCTCCAGCACAAAACCTAGCTTAGCCTGTCAGAGGGCATTTACACAGAAAGCAGGAGAAAGGGATGAAGGTGAGACATTGCAGAACGCTCCTCAAGATTTATGAGATTGATTTTTATTCTTTGCAAGAGGAAGAAATGAACATCACTTGTCCTGGAAATATGTTCACTGTAATGAGCCTGGTTAACTTCATGAAATACAACTTAAAGTTATTGTTTGCCAAGAAAGGAGCTTTAATACTTGGAGAACACACAGCTGAGAATATATAGGGAGAGCAATGGAGATAATGGGCTCAATGAAGCTGTGAAAGGGAATGTTGGCCATCAGGAAGACCTACATTTATATAGCAATTTATGGTAACCAAGCACATTATTTTTTTAATTGAAAAATTTTATTTAATTAATTTAGAATATTTTTCCATAGTTCCATGATTTATGTTCTTTCCCTCCCCATCCAACTCCACCACCCTAGCCAATGCACAATTCCACTGGTTTTTACATGTATCATTGGTCAAGATCTATTTCCACATTATTGATAGTTGCACTGGGGTGGTCATTTAGAGTCTACATCCCCAATCATATCCCCTTCGACCCATATGATCAAGCAGTTGTTTTTCTTCTGTGTTTCTGCTCCCACAGTTCTTCTCTGGATGTGGATAGCATTCCTTCTCATAAGTCCCTCAGAATTGTCCTGGGTCACTGCATTGCTGCTAGGAGAGAAGTCCATTACATTCAATTGTACCTCAGCATATCAGTATAGTGTTCTCCTGGTTCTGCTCCTTTCACTCTGAAACAGTTCCTAGAAGTCATTCAAGTTCACATGGAATTCCTCCAGTTCATTATTCCTTTGAGCACAATAGTATTCCATCACCAACAGATACCACAATTTGTTCATTCATCCCCCAATTGAAGGACATCCCCTCATTTTCCAATTTTTTTGGCATACATTATTGATAAGGAAGCAGTATGGTGCAGATGCCTGATTATGGCACCAGGACATCTGGGTTCCAAACTTGCCTTTGATGTTTATTGCCCTCAGTTTCCTCATCTGTAAAATGAGGGAATGGGATTGGATGACTCCCAAGATCTCTTCTAGTTCTGATCCTACAATTCCATTTGATCTTCACAACCATTCTGGGATTGCTGGAGTTAATTCAAGCATCAGCACCCCCATTTTGCAGAAGAGGGAATTAAAATTCAGAGAGGTGGTAAAAAAAGGCTTACCTATCATCAAATGAATGGTTAAGGTATGGAACCAAGATTTAGGATAATAAATTTTGCCCTGGAAAAGACTGTGTAGGTCAACTCTTATTTTACAGATGAGGTTCAGAGATAAGAAATGGCATAGTGAAAATTGGAACTTAAGTCTTTTAATCCCAAGCTCCTGGCTCTTTTTACTGGAGTATACTCTGATTGTTATTGTTGCAGAGGAACACTCCTGGAAGAGAGAGTTAAATTAGCAAGTGATGTCACAGGTTGGACTTAGGCTCCTATTATAAAAATTCTTAGTATTTGTAATAAGCATTAGGGTGTCATTAGTATTACTTTTTATATTTAACAAATATTATTTTTAACAAACATATTTAAAAAAAAAGGAACAAAACACTCAAATCCATGGCAATTAGGAACTGGATTAAAATTCCTTGAGAATCCAAATTCTCTTTGAAACACCTTAAAATCAAGAAATTTAGTTTATATGAAGACTAAAAATCCATGGAATTGATCTTGAGTGTGTTGGGATGTCACTAATTGGTGATGTGAAAATGCAACATCAGACAAAACAACATAACAGGGATCTTTGGAGAGTTCTTGCTTTTGAGGATCAAGTGCTAGTTTATATTGTTCCATTCTATTTCGGCCAATCTGTTCCATTCTATTCTACATATCTTTATTATCTAATATGTGCTAGGAGCTGGGGATTCATAGACAAAAAAACCAGAATGGCCCCTGCTCTCAGGGGCTGATGTCCTAATGCAGTGTCGTCCAACTCGAATAAAACCTATCTCTGTGGGCCAAATATTGACTTAGTAAACCGCCAATTAATATTCTCTACTTGTATCATATTTTTATTTTGTTAAACATTTTCCAATTATGTTTTAATTTGGTTCAAGCCATATTGGAGAGTTTTACTGAGAGCTCCCAGATAGCAAGTATGACATCTCTGTTCCAATGGATTAGCGGCAATGATTTGACGACCATCTCAAGAGATTGGTCGAATGACATTTTTGTGTTTTGTGACTATCTGTTTATGTGGCAGAGGAGGGAGAGGGCAGTCTGGATGTATGATCTTTCATTAATGTGGGGAACTCGTGGTATAGAAACTCCCATCATTGAAGCAGATCTGCAATTTGTTGACATCAGAGAGGTGCTTGGGGACTTTGACCAATGAAGGGACTTTCCCACAGTCACACAGCTAGCTTCGGTCAAGGCTCCACTCGAACCAAGATTTCCCTGACTCCAAGGATTAGCCTTGTATACAGCAAACCAGGTTGCTTCTGGGGGTTCTCTCTCTTTCTTTTTCTTTTTTAACCAACCTGTTTTTCTCAGTGAAGGAAGAACAGAAGGAGGAACTTCCTTTATCAATGCAGATCTAGCAATTTATAGTCTTAGAGTAGCAAATATTAACTTTTTCTGTGTTCTGGACCCCTTTGGCAGTCTGGTGAGGCCAATAGACCCCTTCTCTGCGTCAGAGTTTTAAATACATAATACATTGGATTGCAAAGGAAATTAGCTTTAATGAAATATAGTTATCAAAATATTTAAAAAAGAACCAAACCAAATCTCCAGACTGCATGTAAAGAACCTCTGGCTTGAAACATTGTCTGTGAGCACTGAGACTTAACCCCAAGTTTTCCTGATTCCAAGACCAGTTTCCTTGACTATTGTAATATCATATAATATAATACAATATGCTATACTATAATATATGTTATGATATAATATAACAACATAATATGATATAATGAAACATGTAATGTAGTACAATATGCAATATAACATGTAATATAACAATAGAACATAATATAATGTAATACAACACTATAACTGTAATATACAGAAAATGGGTGCCCATATAACATGATATAATATAAAATGACATGACATGATGTGGCATGACATGGCATAGCATGATATGACATGAAATAACACAACACAACATAGCATATAACATAGGATATAAATGATATAACACAACACAACATAGCATATATCGATGACATGGAATTGGTGAGAGCAATATAATTTGGGGATTGCCTTATAACTGGATTTCTCTGCCCATCTTTTCTGGCCCAAACCTCTGACCCCTGGCAATCTGTTTTGATTATTCTTCTTACACTAGACATCCTAAAACACTATTTTTATGATGTCACATCTGGGCCCAAGACCTGTAATAGTTGTTAGTAGCCAAACAAATTGAATCCAGATTCCTTTTCCTGACTTTTAAGACATTCACAACCTCTTGATCTAACCTTATTTTTACTATTCTCTAAAGCAGATCCTCTCCTGCACTTGAGTCAATCTTCTTAAGGCGATCCTTTCCTCCTTTCCCATGTTATGCCCATCCTTTCTCTACGCTTTGGCTTGTGGTGTCCTTTCCACCTGAATTTCCCTTTGCTTATGGAAACCCTATTCATCCTACAAAGTCCAGCTCCAATCTCACTTCCATGAAGCTTTCCATGAATGGTGGAGTTGGATTTGAAGTCAAAGGACTCTAGTTTCAGTTTCATCTTTGCAATTCACTACTATGTAACTTTGGTCAAGTCACTTCTCTGGGTCTTAGTTTCCTCATCTGTAAAATGAAGGGTTAACTAGATCATAGGATAATAGATTTTGAGTTAAAAGGGGTCCAAGAGGCTTTCAAGTCCAATCCTCTCACTTGAGAAAGAAGAAGAAATAAGAGAATAGGAAATAAAAATGAATATCTATATTAAAAAAGAGATTTCGGAAACTCCATTTGGGAATGTAAGATCTTTGAGAACAGGGATTCATGAATAGTCTGAGGTGGCAGAACTTTTATGATTTTGAACAGAAAAATGAGTCAAACGTATGAAAGCAGTTTAGATTCTATCATAATTGACTGTCAAATCTAATGGACTCTTCTCAAGTCTTATCCTTCTTGACTTCTCTATGGCATTTGACACAGTTGATCATTTCCTAGTTTCTCTCTCTTTTCTGAGTTTTTGTGAGTGCTTTTTCTTGTTTTTTTTCTCTTGCCCATCTAACCGCTCTTACTATTTCTTTTGCTGGATTGTGATCTGTATCACACTCTATAATTGTGAGTATGCCCCAAAGCTTGGTCCTGTGCCCTTTTCTCTATGCAATCTCATTTGTCTATCTCAGCAATTTCCATCACTTCAAGTACTATTTCTAGGCAGATGATACCCATTTTTATATGTTCAGCCGAAGTCTCTTTCCTGAGTTATAGACCCATATCACCAACTAGACATTTTGAACCGTATATTCCATAAACAGCTCAAACTCAACATGTCCAAAATGTAACTCATTATCTTTCCCTCCAAATCTACTCCTCTTCCAAATGATGCTATTTCTATCAAGGGCACCATTTTCTTCCTAGTTACCCACATTCACAACCTTGATGTTATCCTTGACTCCTCATTCTTACTCACCCCACATAATCAATCAGCTGTTAAATGGATCTCTTCAAGGCTGGGTAGGGAATACAAAGCAAAGGTTTTCTCTCTCTCTCTCTCTCTC
>NW_025354344.1:0-2177 GCF_016433145.1 Gracilinanus agilis
GAAGGCAGGAAGGCAGGAAGGAAGGAAGGAAGGCAGAAAGGAAAGAAGAAGGGAGGGAGAGAGAGATGAAGGCAGGGAGGAAGGAAGGAAAGAAGGAAGGAAGGAAGAAAGGGAGGAAGGAAGGAAGGAATGAAGAAGGGAGGGAGGAAGAGAGAGAAGAAGGAAGGGAGGGAGGGAGAGAGAGAAGGGAGGGAGGAAGGAAGGAAGAAAGGGAGGAAGGAAGGAATGAAGGCAGAAAGGAAGGAAGGAAAGAAGAAGGGAGGGAGAGAGGAGGGAGAAACATACCATGTGCATCAAAGAACTCATCCTCTGAGCTGTTCTCTGAGTCCCGGGCAATATTCTGCATGCGCCACTCAGATAAGCTCTGTGGAGACACCCCCACTGCAAAGGCCCCTTTAATCACCCACTGAAGGGCCTCGGCTCACAGCCCCAGCCCCTGCCCTAGCCAGATCCTATCAAAGAATCATATTTAAAGCTGGAAGGCATGTGGAACTATCTGGAGATATTTTTCAGATGAGGAAACTGAAGCCCAAAGGGGAAGGGACTTGCCCAAGGTCTTCTGGGGCTTGGCCCTTGGCTGCCTCATTGCTCATTCTTCTGGCTCTCGGCAGAGACTCAGGTCACCCTGCCTAAGCCCCCATCACCCCGACCCTCCCAGAATCCCCTAGCGTGGCTGGCCTTTGCCTCCCCCTCCTCACCTCCGTGCTGGGAGGAATAGGAGGATCGAGGGGAGGAAGACCACTGTTTGGAAAAGCTGTCAGTGTCTGGGGACACATCGGCTGTCGCTGCCACAGCTGGGCCCTCGGGACCTTCGGGGGTTTCTGCTTGGCTCACAGCAGCCTGGCCCTCAACCCCTGGCTTCCCCGCAGGCTCAGCCCCTTCCCCATCGGGGGTGGTGCATTTGGCCATCTTTCTGGCCAGCATGCGGGCCGTCTCCTCCTCTAGGGCCCGGATGTCAGCCATGCTGAGCTCGGTCCACTCATCCTGCCAGCACCAGGCTTGGCGGTGAGCTCGAAGCATCACCCTCCGCAGACCTGCCAGGGAAGTGCCAGGGCCTAAGCTGGGCACCCGACAGCTGCAGGGGGAGCTGAGCAGGCCCAAGGCAGGGAACCCCACGTAAAAGGGGTGCCTATGTGTGTGCCAAGTGGGGAGGGATACGGGGTCCCGGGAGCTTCGGACGGGGCAGAGGCTCCCCGGGGCAGGGGCGGCTAGCAAGGGCCGGGCTTCTGGCCCTCCCTCCCTCCCTCCGTCCGTCCCTCCCTCCGTCCCTCCCTCCCTCACCAACATCGTGGATGAACTGCTCGATCTTGGCCTGCATGCCCCAGTAGCGGAATTCCACCTTGCAGAGCTTGTAGGCACACATGAGGGGGCCCGACTGAGCGGCCACCCGTGCCCAGTCGTCCCCGAGGGGCCCCCGGCCTGTCTTGACAGAGCGGTAGAGCCTCGGGTCCTCCTCAGCCTTGTACTCTCCAGGGGCAACTGGGTCGCGGACAATGTCGATGGTGTCTGGGGGCAAAGGCAAGGCAGGGCACCTCCTGGGACACCCAGCGGGCATCCTGGAGGGGCTCGAGAGCCATTTAACGCGCTCCCACTTTCCAGATGCTGAAGCCCATGTCTAGAGAGGAGAGTGCTTGGCTCGAGCTGCCCACAGAGCCCAGGGAATGGGGATCCCCTGCATCCTGCTGCTGTCCGGCCTCCCCCCTCCGGCGCTCTTCTAGTCCCCCTCCTCCTCCCAGCTCCCCCTCCTCATTTTGGCCGGGGCTCTGGGTCTGGACCTGAATTCTGTGCAGGGAATTCCTGGTGGGGAAACTCCCTCCCTGACCCTCCTCTGGAGCCGCCCCGCCCCCCACCCGGGAAAGGACCTGCCCAGGGTGTGTCAGAGGGCAGGACTCACACCCAGGGCCTCCTGCCCAGGAGCCGAGCCCAAGGTCGCCGCCCTCCCCCAGCCCCTACCCAGGATGCGTTGCCTCCTCTCGGCCCCGGTCAGGTTGAAGACGTTGTGCTGCTGGCCGCCGTCGGGCCGGTAGTAGGTTTCTATCTCGATGGAGAATTTCTCGACAAAGGGGCAGGTGTAGCTGCGGGGCCGGCGGGCCGGGCTTAGAGGCTGCCCCAAGCCTCCCGCCGGCCTCCGCCAGCCCCCCTCCCCCTCCCCGGCCCGCCTCTCCGCCCCCCGGGGC
>NW_025354345.1:0-3595 GCF_016433145.1 Gracilinanus agilis
TTTTTTTTAAATGAGGTAGTTTACAGATTCCTCTAACAAAATCCTAGTCCTTTCCTTTCATCATAATATGAGAGTGAACCTGAGATCTCCCAGGTGATGCCAGTGGAGTTAAAGCTATGACAAAGTCTTATCAAATTTCAGAAGCTTCAACAATAAGAATGATGACAGACTGTCTGAGGACCGGCCGAGCTCATTTCAAAGAGGATCATCCTGAAAGGTTGTTTTTTTGGGGGTGGGGGGGACCACTGGCACCTGGAGAGGTTAGCAATCCAGTTTGGTAGAGGGAATATCTATATAGAGGAAAAAAGTCTGTTGAAGTGAGTTGGTTGTATGGCAGATGTAATTTCCAAACTGGCAGGGTAGACGGATACACTCCATAGAAAAGAGATGTTTACTAGATTACCATATGCAATATTATTAACAAATTATATTCACCAAAGGGTCCAACTGGTTGTTAAAAATTCAAAGCCCGTGTTCTGTGGGACATCTTCCCGGCCGTTTTGCCCTGGGTATGGAGCACTTTCACAGAGCTGCCGGGTTCTAAGAGTGATAAGCCATCTGGTACTTAACATTAGAATCAAAATTAGCTTGGGCTTTTTTGTGTGTGTGATGCTTAAATTTATTAGAAAATCCAAAAGCTTAATTTCCACTGAGTTGCTGAGACCTGCCATCTGCTGCACGAGAAAGAAAATGGGGATTTTTAGCATCCATTTATTGTGCAATGTGAGTGTGTGTGTGTGTGTTTGTGTGTGTTTGTGTGTGTTCAAGGAGAGTGAGCAAGCACTTGGCAACCAAAGACATAATGTCAGTTGAGTGACTGCAAAGGACTGGGAAGCATAATTATGGAAATCGCCTATTTGAGTTCCTCTTTTTTTCTCCCTGACCACATGTTCCTTCTACAGAGTAACAAATAGCCCACACTGCCCAATGTCTCAGAATGGGCAGGCTTTGGAAGCAAGACAGGCTCAATTCATCAAAAAACAGGACAGAGCCCAACCACCACACCCTCTGCTTCTTCCCTCATGGAGCAATCTTGAGGATCCAAATAAAATGGACCAGTAACAGACAGGTACCCAGGAATTCCAAGACTGGCTTCTGAGAAATAGAAGGAGGAAGAGATCTGAACTAAGCCACAGAAAAAGAACTGGAAAGAAACAGATGGAAGAGTGAGCAAGAAGAAATAAGAGGAAGAATAATAAGAAAGAAGGGAAAATATGTGATAGGATATAATCCACTAAAATGAGCTGGAGAAGGAAATGGCCAACCACTCCAGTATCTTTGCCAAGAAAACCCCAAACAGGGTCACAAAGAGTCAGACACAACTGAACAACAGGCAGTCAGATTCCTTCCTTAGCTCTAAAATGGGTTAAAGAAAGGCACTATGGATGACAGCGACTTCTTTAAATTAACTTGGAACATCATAATAAGACTTGAAAGTAGGATTCATTCAGAGGCAAGATCTCTCTCGGTTACCCTACATGGAAGTTTAACTTGAAGTACAAGAAATTTTATATAAAGAGTACTCCAGATTTTGTTTGATTTTGTTTTTGCATTCTCCCTAGAATGGGTACTTCAGTATTCATTATAAAGTAGTCTCAACTACAGCATCTCTACATTATAAACATCAAGTATCCTTACTAGTAATAAGTGATTGAATTAAGATAGATAATTTATTTACAAGGTTGGAAACTCTTGGAGGGCATTTCTCTGAATTTCCCATAGTGCCTTGCAACAGAGTAGGTGCTCAGAAATAGTTTCTCAGTGAACTCAAAGCACCACTCCAGGGCTTAGGTCCTGTAGCCTCAGGTTTAAGTAGACAAGGATAATTAATAAAATTGCCTGGAAAAATACTACACACTGAGAATCAACACACCTGAAGGCCATTCCCTGATCTTTTCCATGGCCCAAGTATGGAACCTTGGATAAATGATTTTAACTTTCTAAGTTTCTCTTTATTCACTGGTAAAATGGGCAGCTAAGTGGCACAGTGGATAGAGTGCTGGGCATGGAGTTAGGAAGATGACTCATCTTTATGAGTTCAAATCTAGTCTCAGAAACTTACTCAGACACTGTGACCCTGGGTAAGTCACTTAGCTCTATTTGCCTCAATTTTATCATCTGTAAAATGAGCTGGAGAAAGAAATGGCAGACTACTCAAGTGTATTTTTTTCTTTGTCAAGAAAATACCAAATGGAGTCACAGAGCTCTGGACATGACTGAAAAATAATTGAATGACAACAAAATGAGGGGGGGGGGCGTGGAACACTAAGGGCCCTTCTAACTTTAACATTCTATGATTACAGAATGATTATTATCCACCCCTAACACTATTCCTTCTTCTTCCTCTACCCTCCCTCTAATGAATACATTTAATTGGTCCTAGAATAAAACAAAATGGATTTACAAACCTGAAGCTACATTAACTAGGGCTATAAAAACTGGCAATATGGTAGAGTGCTTGGTTTGGAGTCAAGAAGAACTGGGTTCATATCCCGCCTCTAACACCAGCTTGTCTGCTTTGGGCAATTATTGAACCTCTATGTGCTTTAGACAAGTCCTTGGGACTTTTTTACTAAGTCACACACAAACTGAATAGCAGTTGGCCTAGGGAGTTCTAGCTAGGAGATGCTCAAGCAATCCCAGCTCCTTTACATGTATGGAGACTGAGGGGAGAATTTTTAAATTCTGACTGACTTTATTAAGAGTGACCAGTATACTGTATACATTGTTATTGTTTAGTCATTTTTCAGTTGTGTCCAACTCTTCATGGCCAGATTCTTGGTAAAGATATTAGAGTGGTTTGCCATATTCTTCTCCAACTCATTTTATAGATGAGGAAACTGAGGCAAATAGGGTTAAGTGACTTGCTTGGGGTCATACAGCCAGTAAGTGTCTGAGGCCATATTTGAACTCAGGAAGATGAGCCTTCCTGACTCTAGTCCTGGCACACTTCCAGCACACCACCAAGGTGCCTCCTTACCATGCACAGAAGATTGCTTAATAATGGAGTCAGTATGATTTAGAGGAAAGAACCTTAATCTGGTCCTGGATTCTAATCTCTGCTTTGCACACTCCTAGGGAAGGAAATTGGGCTTTTGTTTCCTTATTTGAATAATGAAAGGATTGGATGAGTTCACCTTAAAATTCCCTTCTACCTCTGGATCCAAGGAGACCTCTCAATGGATGATAACCACAAGGCTCTTTCTTCTCCACCCCCAGGGTTGTAAAGTACACCAGTCCTTTTCATGAACAGGAGCCCTGCTTCCAATTCTTTTAAACCAGTGTTGGAGGGAAGACCTGGGTGGGGAGAATAAAGCCTGTTAGAAGTGTACAAATGGAGATTTTGAACCTTGGACTTCATCCCCTATAAGTCCCTTATTATTTCCGAAAATTCCCTTTAATCTCTCCTGCACCTCCACATTTGCATGGCCATGTTACTGTTTTATAAGTTCTGTAGCTCCTCCCTCTTCTTCTCTCCTCCATGAGTTCGGCTGAAGTTAGTTTAGTACCTTTTCACTCTAGTTTTTTATGTTAGTTTATTATATAAAAAACTTTATAAAATATATGATATTTATTTTTCATATTATATTATAAA
>NW_025354346.1:0-2888 GCF_016433145.1 Gracilinanus agilis
TATATATATATAAAATAAACTCCATGCTGCCAGAGACAGAGCTAGAAGTCTGAGCTAAAAGATCTTCAGGGTCCCATACTTCTTGTCAACTAAGCCATCATTTCAAATTATCTGGAGATGATAAAAAGATCTCGAGAGGTTCTAAGGCAGAAGAGTGATAAAAGGGATAGGCAATGGGGGGGGGTTAAGTGACTTGCCCAGGGTCACCCAATTAGGAAGTGTCTGAGGCCAGATTTGAACCTTGGACTTCCCATCTCTAGGCTTGGCTCTCAATGCACGGAGTTACCCAGCTGCCCCCTTACCTAGTCTTTTGCACCATTGAGAATGTTGATTTCTTCAGAATTCTACCCCCCCCCCCCCATCCATTTCTAACTGCTTGCTTCCTTTCTTCATTTCATCTTACAGGATGGTGTTAAACAATTCTCAGGATATCCCCAGCCCAGGCAGATGAGCTGTAGATTTGATGCTTTTTGGAGTGACTGGCCTCCAGAATCCTATTACTGAAGACTGTCTTGTCGCTTCAGTTGTGTATGTTGGTGTTACTGATCCGAAGTTTTCATAGGCTTTGGCCTATGCTTGCAACTGGTCATTGTCTCTTCACTTTGCACATTGTTGGATTTGATATTCAAATCCAGGTGGCCACCTTATTTGTTTAATTTATTAATTTAATTATTATTTACTTTAATTATCAAGTGGTCAGTTACCAAATTCTGATTATGTACCTGTTATACAAGGCATTGCTCTAAATACTAACAGTGATAGACACAATTTAAAACAAATCTAAATTTCTTGGTGAAGTTTACAGTCTAGGGGAAAGCTGGCTGGCTCAGCGGATTGAGAGCCAGGCCTAGAGATGGGAAATCTTGGGTTCCTATCTGGCATCAGGCACTTCTTATCTGTGTGACCTGAACAAGTCACTTAACTTCCAGTGCCTAGCCCTTAACAATTCTTTTTTTTTTTTTTTAAATTTTTAAATATTTTCCCATGGTTACATGATTGATTTTCTGTCCCTCCTCTTCCCTCTCACCTCCCAGAGCTGACAAGCAATTCCACTGAGTTGTACAAATGTTATCACTTGATACCTATTTCCATATTATTCATTTTTGCTACAGAGCCATTTTTTAAAGCCTAACCCCAAATCACATACCCATATACACATGTGATAAGTTATGTTTTGCTTTTTCATTTCTACTCCCATAGTTCTTTCTGTCAATGTAGTTAGCATTCTTTTAAATAAGTCCTTCAGGAGTGTCCTTATCACTCTTCTGCCTTGGAATGAATATACAGTATTGATTCTAAGGTGGAAGGTAAGGATTAAAAAAAAAAGATTACAGTCTAGGTGTGAGAAATTTTACACACACACACTCACACAACTATCTACAAACAATATACAGAAATATGTAATATTATAGAATAGCTTTTAACATTCTGCAGTATACTCACAGTAGGTTTTTAATAAATATTGGTTGTTGTAAGAATGGGGAATCCCAGCTTTTTTTTTTAATCCCAGTTCTATTTTAGGATAGATATAATTGTTTAAAAATTTTTCTTATGTCGAACAAAAAAATAGAACTTTTCCTTAAGAGTATATTAAAAAAAGTTTTTATTGATATTTTCTTTTTCTTATATCACCATAGTTACCTTATGTATCCCTCTTCCTTTCCCTCTCAGAGAGCCATCCTATATGACAAAAAAGTATTTTTTAGAGAGGGGAAAAAAATCAGCCCAACTGACAGGCATTGAAAAAGACTGAAAATAAGTGCAATGTTTAATTAACTTCTATGCACTTCCCACTTCCACAAAGGGGTAGGTTTGGAGTGTGTGCCCTCTTATATTTTTTTTTTCATTCAACTCCTACTTGATCTCTATGATGTCCTTAAATTCACTTTTGATTTTTTAGTGTGTAGTTCTTCCTCTTTATATTATTGTATTTATTGTCTCTGCTTGTCTAATCTCTATTTACCTTCACCAATCCATATAGCTCTTTGAGTCTTTCTCTATATTCATCTCCCAAGTAATTTCTTATGACACAGTAATATTCTGTAATAGTCATGTGACACAATTTGTTTAGCCATTTCAAGTTGATGGGGATTTCTACCTTATTTCCAATTTTTAGCTACCCACAAAAAGTGCTGCTATAAATATTTTGGAATATATAGGTCTAATAGTATTTTAAACTTTTATTCTGATAGAACTTATCACAGTTTTGATGAGTATTCCATAGTCAAAATTTCAAGATGCTTTTTTTGGGAATAATAATAATTACAAAAAGGAAGAAGATGATACTAGGAAATAGTTAATAAACATCAATGAAGTGCCTATTAGGCACTTAATATATTAGCAGAAGAACTGGAGATTTTAGGGGATAATAACAGAAAACATGGCAGCCTCTCCCAATAAAACAAAAACCATCCCAAAAAACAACCCAGTGAAATCTTGGTTTGTATTTGTGAGAGAGGAATGGTTTATTGCATATGGGAGGTAATAGTTCTCTTGTATTCTTTCCGTGATACCATATTCAGAGTTTTGTGTTCAGTTCTGAGTGACAATTTTTAAGAGAAATGTTGGTAAACTGGAGCACATCCAGAGAAGCATGACTAGGATTATAAGGGCCCTTGAGATCATGCCATATGAGGATTGATTAAAGGAACTGGGGATGTTGATGTAATAGGTAGAGGATGCTGAGGCAAGTGCTTTGTTACAATTAAGCAGTTAGATGATATGGCTGTCACTTGATCTATGTTGATTTGATAGACAGAAATACTTAGTCAATAATAGCAAGAGTACAAGTATTTTAATTCTCCTGTCCTCTCCTGTCCTCTCCTGTCCTCTCCTGTCCTCTCCTGTCCTCTCCTGTCCTCTCCTGTCCTCTCCTGTCCTCTCCTCTC
>NW_025354347.1:0-3672 GCF_016433145.1 Gracilinanus agilis
TATATATATTTGTTTTAATGTAACTCTATACATATAAAATCAAATGCATACCAAAAACCATTCCCCAGTGCAAAAGTGGCCAAAGAATATGAACAAACATTTCTCAAAATAATTGTAAGCTATCAACAACCACATGAAAGATGGCTAAAATCACTAATTACAAGAAAAATGCAAATTGAAACAACTCTGATGTTTCTACTAAACCAAATAAATTGGCAAAGCTGACCAAAGAAGAGACTAATCTTGGAGGGACTATGAAAAGACAATCACACTAATACATCATTGGTAGAGCTGCAAATTGGTCCAACCGTCCTAGAAAGTGACTAAAATGCCCATACCCTTTGACCCAGAGATTCCACTGCTAAGTATATACCCCAAGGAAGTCAAAGACAAAAACGAAGGCCCCTTATATATCTAAATATTCATGTCAGCCCTTTTTATAGTGATAAAGAACTAGAAACAATATAGGTGCCCACTGATAAAGAATGGCTAAATAAATTGTGATACATGAATGTGATGGAATATTATTGTGCCATAAGAAACAATGATTATAAGGAATTCAGAGAAACGTGGGAAGAGATAAGAAATAATGCAGAATGAACTAAAGAGAACCAGGCAAACATTATACACAATGACTATAACAATGTAAACCAAAAAAACAATAATAATAAAAATCGGTAATTGAATGCCATGTAATTATAACAACCAAGTTTGGCCTTAGACTAGAGATGAGAATATGTACCTCCCTCTCTCCTTTCTTTGCAGAGGTAGAAAACCATGGACATGCAATATTGCATATGCTGTTAGGCGTGGCTACTGTGTTGCTTAGTTTTACTGAACCGATTTTTTCCAACTTTCTCTGTTATTCTTTGTTATAAGGGATGGCTTTACTGGGTAGGAGAGGAAGAGGGATATATTCAGAAATGAAGTGGATGCAAAATCACAAAATGGCAATAAGAATAAAATAAAATGTAAGAAAGACCAAAATCCAAAGAAACCAAGAGAATTTCCAAATGCAAACATAGGTACCATTTCCAAGTTGATTTCCAAAGAGAGCTAAATGAGTTACATCTGTTCTTCTCTTTGTATCCCCACTACTTCTCCTGAGGTAGGTGCTGAATCCAATTGAATCGAATTGTTTTCAGGGAAGGATCTGAAATCATTTTTGCTCTGGTTTTTGAGGTGAGCAGAACAAATGGAGTAGGAGTATGCTGGAGCCAGTTCCTACAGGCTCCCAAGAATCAATTGATAAATTTTCAGGGTTAACATTTACATCTCTGGAATCAGCAAATGCTATAAACCAGAGCTTGATTTTATTGTTTTGTTGATTTCTTGACTAAGAAAGTAGAGGGGAAAATATTAATAATTTAGAATTAACATAAAAATATGTCTTAGAGGATACTTTTTTTGGATAGCTGAATGTTAAACATTTACCAGCACACCCTTGGGGGAGATCTTCACAGTTATTTACAGGCTGGCTACTAACAACAATCAGTAGCTTTGCTTTTTTGTGGTATTGTTATGTGGTGGAAGCCAATTGAAATTCTCCCCCACACACCCAGGGAACTTCTGGTATGGTTCTAGATACAAAGAATAGACCAGAGTAACCCCAGAGTTTGCTCCTGTAAAACAGGGGTTCACCAGACCAAGGAGTCCCCAGCTGGCGCCTTTGGTACTCACCATCTGGATGACAGATACTGGTCCAATGCTGTTCACATAGATATCAACATCAATGTTTGTAGGCTTGACTGCAAAGGAAGAAAGAGAAGAGAAAGTAAAGGCCCAGCAATGTCACAGTCTGAAGGGAAGAAGTGGGGAAGGAAGGAAGTTATGTGGGCATTTAAACCACCAAGTTAGAAAACATTGTGACTTGAATATAAGTACCTACTCTGTGTAAGATACTGAGGACACTGAGGCAAAAAACAAAGTACCCTCTTTTCCTTCAAGCAACTTATATTCTAATAGGGAAGTCAGTTTGTACCTTGCTAAATGTCTCCATAAATGAATCCAGTAGAGGGATTGGTGAAAGGGAGGCATGAGCAGCTGGCGGGGTGGAGAAGGGGTAGAGGTGGCTTATTCGTGTAGAATGGTGTGCTTGAGTTGGATTTTAATCTTCCCTTTTGGTCTAGAAAAGCTACCTTAGATCCCAGTCTACTCTTTGTTGACCTCTGCATGCTAGTGGTCAGAATCCCCACCACTCAGTCCCTGCCTTATCTTTCACTATTCTGAGCTGCTATCCAATCCAATCCCACAGCCATTTTGGAAGTTTCTCTTTCTCTTCCCACTCTTTCCCTCCACTCTGGCCCAAGGAAAAAGGGCAGACACTCATCTGGTACTTACTTCCAATGTCAGGTCTCAGCTTGCTGTCATAGTCCTTCAGAAGAGTATTCAAGATCTGGGTGGCATCAGTGTCATGTGCCCTGGGAGTCAGGACCCAGGTTTTGTTGATACCAAGGTAATCATAGTCGTACTCCTCGGCACTGTCAGTGCTGGGGTCAAGAAACACAGAGTGAGACAAAGGCCCCTCCATAAGATCTCTCTCTCAAACCTCCCTCCCTATAAGGATTCCCTTTCCTTAGGTCCAGATCCCTCAGTTAAGGTCCAGAATCATCCTCCTTGTTCCACAAAAGTATGTTCTAGCAATTGTATGCAAAATAACTTTTGCACAAGCAAATGGCTTTCTATATACAGTGAGGGCCCTCACTGGCAGCTGTTGCTATAGTAGCAAGAGCAAAGATTAGCCTACTGGGCAAAAGAAAAAGGCAAATTATCAAAAGGTATTCTGGATACACAACACTTTACTCTTTTTCTTGGCTGTCTTCTGTAGTTTGGATGGTGAGGTTCTCTTACTCTTTCCACTGTCCTATAGTGGGTGGGGACCAAGGCCAGTCAGGCTTTGGGGTTGTTGACTCTGTTCAAACTGCTAATGGAGCAGACACCTGAAGGGGTTCTCTCTTCTCTCCAAGAAGGAAAGACCAGAGGCCTCTGGGGCTCTCTAGGAGGCTAAGGTAATGCCTTCCTCTGATAATTCAAGTAGGCTAGATCGAAGGGCACCTCTAAAGGCTTTGTAAGCCCAGAAATGGAGTCAGGAAAGAAAAGGACAAGCTAAAAGCAAATATTTAGGCAGCATCTCTAGCGGGGCACAGCCTAGCTTGGTTTCTAGGAAGAGAGTCCAAGTAAAACATGATTTTGTTTATTGGCTATTGATAAGAATTCCAGTACAATCCAACAAGCATTTAATAGTTACCTACTATGTGCAAGGAACTGGCTAGATACTAATCCCTGCCCTCAAGGGGGAATATAACATCTAAGGGAAACCATGTCAAACTTCTGGCAGGAGGGGGCTAGTGAAATTAGCCTAGCCACCAGCCAGGGAGTCTACATAGCAGAGGTGAGGAAGGAGAGCTTATGCAATGGAACAAAGGATGAAATGCTGAATTCCCAAAACAGCAATTTACCTGGAACATAGACTGTCCAAGGAAGAGTCTACATGAGATAATCCTAGAAAGATATACAGTACTGAAACCAATATGTGATGAGACAGAGATGGGGGTGGGGGAAGAAGAAGAAGAGACAGAGAGAGTGTGTGTAAGAAGAGGAGAGAGAGAAGAGACAGAGAGAAGGGAGAAGAAAAAGGAGAGAATGAAAAAAAGAGAGGAGACAGAGTGGGGA
>NW_025354348.1:0-3554 GCF_016433145.1 Gracilinanus agilis
CTAAATGTTATATATATGTGCATACATATACACATACACTATGCCAAAATAAGAAAAGATAAAACTTCTAGCAATTTTTTCTAATAAAAATGTATGGACTTGATTGCTAAACCAAAGAATGATATAGCACAATAAAAATATTAGTAAAGTGGCTAGAGTACCATATTAAAATATTATATATTATGTCTACTTTGGATTTATGCCAGGAATGAAGTTAGGTTAAATATTAGAAAAGTTATAAACCTTTTGATGCCCAAAACAATAAAATTACCATTACAATCAACTGATTTGGAAAAAAAATTCTCCTGACAGATTATCTTGCTTCCAGATTAATCTTCCCCATGCATGCATCTGGTCTTATTCTTCTACTAAAATGTCTTTAACATCTCCTTATTGTCTATTAAGTTGTCTGTTTTCCTTTGTTGTTTTTTTAAGCCTTTTGAAAAGTTTCCAGCCTCATCTCAAATAAATCCATAACATATTCTATATTCCTTGGCCAATCAATACTATCCTCTAGACCAGTGGTGGTGAACTTATAGCACACAAGCCAAAAAGGGCACCCAGAGCCCTTTCTGTGGGCATGCCTGAAGTTGCCCACCTGAGTTTGTTACTAGAAAGCCAGAGGGACTTGGGATGGAGCTGTTCTCCTCCCCTTCTCCATATGCCTGAGGATATTTTTTTTTATAAAATAAAACTTTAATACAATGTTGACCACATACACTCACCCTAGTGCAAACACATATTATATGTGCACAAATTTTGAGCCAAGAGTTATCCCTTGAGAATCTCCCTTCTCAATTACTTGATCTCCAAGGCCCAGTTATCTGAACTCTCCTAAGGTTGTACTCAAAGGGGTCCTCACCTCCAGAAAACTATATTCAAAGTTTAGAAGACAAATGGGTAGGCCCTTTCTTTTCATCCTGCAAAGATGAAAAACTCTTGTCTTGTCTGAAGCAATGCTGGCTTGTCCAATCAGTTTCCTCTCAATTTTAAGTACCATTGCTAAGATACTTCAACTTCTCTGATCTTCTAACACCCTGTGCCACTCAAAATAAGCTGCAAAGTAACTGAAAATTACTCTAGAGTAAGAAGACTAAATAAACTAAGTTAACATAGTTTTTTTCCCCAGAATGTGGGGTGGCTTCTAACACAAAAATTTTATAGCCTAAAAAATGAAGAGTCTCTGTGTTTGTTGTCAAACATTAATTTATTGCAATAGTCTCCCTCTGTGGCTTCTAACTAAATGAGTCTTCCATAGCCCCACTATTGATGTCATCAGTGACATCATGATGATGTCTGCCATCAATATTCCAGCCCACAGATTGTGTTTTTCCAAGTATCTCTTTAATGGTTCCAAAGAGGTCTCTTGCCAGGGATAGGTGCTTCATGTGTTGAGCAATATTGATGATTTCATCAAGACTGATGTTTCCATTGTGTTTAATATATTTCTGCTTCTTTCTGTCCCAAAGTGATTCTTTTAAGGCTTTGATGATTAGGGTCAAGGAAGAAGGCACTACCTCAATCTGGGTCTGTCTATTCTGAATGGTAACTTTCACTGTGATCCTTAGCTTTTTCTATTCACCAGTTGCGTTGGCAATGTCATTACCAACCTTTTTTGGAGACAAACCCAAAGGACAAATTTTGGGGGCCAGAGCAGATGTGACACCGACTTCACCACCAGTGCACCTAAAAACACAACTTGAATTTCACTAAGGGCAAATTTGGTGACATGGCTGCGACAAAGGTGGAGGCTTGGTCTGGATGCTGTGGAATGTCAGATGAACCCAGATTCTGGAGAATCAAAAGAAGTTGCACCTTCACCACCCATGAGCTGGGAGCCAAGAGCCTGAGGACATTTCTTACATGACCCGCTATTCTGCCCAGCAGCCCAATGGGAGTGCTTCCTCCCTTCCTTGTCTGAGGGTATTGCTGAGGGGGCGGGGGTCACTTTCTGAGTGAAGGTGACTGCAGCCTGTTGAATTTCAGGTGAAAGTGATTCCTGTGGTGGGCTTGGAAGGGAGCTAGGTTTGAAGGGACCATAGCTTATAGTGTGGCACACAGCTAAAGAGGAGCAGAACTGGAGGGGAGCAGAGTGTTTTAGCCACTCTCCTCCCCCTCTCCTTGGGCACCTCTCATCACCTGCCCCACTGCCTAGCAGCCTAATGGGAGCACTTTCTCCCTCCCCTACCTGGCAGGGGTGGGGGGAGGATGACACTCAGTCTTTGTGAGGGGAGGGATGTGGTAGTCATCTCTGGCAGAATGGAGCATGGTACTTGATTTTTGGGGTGTATGGTGGGGGTGGACTTGGCACTTCATCTTTAAAAGGTTTATCTTCACTGCTCTAGATATTGGACTGATCTTGTTTTTCTGCCTCCATGATTTCATTTCTTCACTATTTCTCATCTGCTTTTCATCTATTTCAATTTTTAAGTAATGCCATTTTTCTTTAGACTTATAATTTTTTTGGTGTAAGGAATACGAAATGAAAAACATTCTCTATACTAAAGTAGAAGAATATTTTTCCTATCTAAGAGGCTTAGAGAATTCTTTAAGGCATTCAAAAGGTTGAAGGATTTGCCCAGCACCACAAACCCGATATGTGATAGAGGCTATATTTGAACTTAGAACTTTCTGACTTCAGAGATAGACCTTTACCCAATAATATTCATTCTTTCTCCATTTAATTAGAATGTATATGTAGCACCCTCTATTGGGCCTCTTCTTCAATTTTTATATTCTGTTTGATATTCCCAGAGGATTGGTCAACTACTTTTTCTCAAAATTTTAATGTAAACCTTAAGGGCTAGTTTTTTAGAATTGTTGTTCACAAGCCCCCATCAATCTACTTCCCACTAATAATATCCAGTAGTGTTAGTTATCTTTTAGCAGAGATATTTATTCTGGTCTTATAGTAAGAATAGTTGGAACAAAATATTCCCAGTTATGCCCCTTTAGGACATTCTCCCACATATACATGTAGGTCCATAAGAGGAGTTAGCTAAATATTAGAGTACAATTCTAGTGAGGAACAAATACATCATACATGTAGGACAAATTAATAATTCCAATTCTTGTTATTTTATGACCTGGAAGTCCTTAAATCAATAGCCAGATTTTTTTTATGATGCAGGAGATCCTATTCGTTGAAGCTGGCTCCTTCCTTGATTTATTGTATCCCAGTAATGTTATTATTCATGTTACTTTGCTATTATTTCCTACTAATCCAGTCTCTTTGATAATATGGCAAAAAGGGAGTGGTGGTGGAGGATAGGAGTTTATAATGGAAATGTATCTAATATCCTTTCTCGGGGACCTGGCTTTAACTTTCAAAACAGAATTCTAAACCTCCTTTTTTGCAATACTTCATTGTTTTGGAGACATACTTCCAAAATGATTCACAGCTGAAATTTCTCAATTTAAAATCTACTCAGATATGGTTAGATTATCTTTTCCACAATTTTCCTTTTCCACAGTGTTTTCCTTTCATTCTTCCTTTCTTCCTTTCTTCCTTTCTTCCTTTCTTCCTTTCTTCCTTCCTTCCTTCCTTCCTTCCT
>NW_025354349.1:0-9190 GCF_016433145.1 Gracilinanus agilis
GCTCTTTCAAATCTTGCCTCTGGGGTTGACTACTTGTAAGAACCTTGGGCAGGTCATGCAACACTCCTCCAATCCTCAGACTTCAGCTTCCTTACCTGTAAAAAGAGGAGATTAGACTAGATCATTGACGGCAAACCTATGGCACAGGTGCCAAACATGGCGCACAGAACTCTCTTGGTGGGCACTCGGCCACCCTTCCTCTTTCCCCCCATCCCCAGAGTTCATTACTAGAAAGGCAGAGAGTCTTGGGCAGAGCTGCTCCCTTCTCCCTCTACTGTGTCTGATGACATTTTTTCACATCTCCCCCCCCTCTGCCCAGCAGCCCAATGGGAGCACTTTCTCCCTCCCCTGTGTGGGGTAAGGAGTGGGGTGGGGAGGACCCAGTATGTGGTGGGGGAGGGGCACAGCACTTGGCCTGGGGGTTGGGGTGGGGGCGGGGCCCTGCACTCCATCTCTAAAAGGTTTGCCATTCCTGGACTAGATGGTGTCTGCGGTCCCTTCCAGCCCCAGATATATGATGTTAGGATCCAGATTCTGCTGTCCATGCCTCCAAAGTGACCCCAATCCCATCTGAACTTTCTGAAGACAGAACATATATTTTCCTCTTTTGGGTCTCATCATGAAATGATGGAGTTGAGTTTGAGGATCTTTAAGGTTCTAGCCAGGCCCAAAGTTCTGTGAAATGATGATTTTCCTTTGGAGATCTGGTCTAAGGGCTAGCAAACACGAACCCTATACAAGATCCTCTCATTTTGCTATTGAATATCTTTGTTCTTGGTCATGTGGGGTTTTCTTCTTTTGGGTGGAATTGGTGGTGGTAAGGAGAGGTCATGATAATTGATACTTGGTACTCTTAGAGAAGCTGAGTGGCACAGTGGGTAGAGTACCAGGATTGGAGTTGGGAGGACCTGGGTTCAAATCTGGCCTCAGACACTTCCTACCTGTGTGATTCTGCTCTGCTTGCTTAGTCCTTGCCCTTCTGAATTAGGATTGTTACTAGGACAGAAGGTAAGGGTTTTAAAAAAGATAATTAGGATTCAATAGGACTTTTTTTTCTGGACAAGAGCTAAGTATGTTTTCATCTTTCATTGGTTAGATGCTATTTAACCTTTTATGAGATGGAAGAGAAGATATCATATCCATATTACAGTTAGGTAAACTGAAGCACAGAGACATTAACTTACCCAAAGCCTCAGCAGCAAGCCAGGATTAGAAGTCAGATTCTTGGAGGGCAGTGGGATAGCTCAGTGGATAGAGAGCCAGGCCTAGAGACGGGAGGTCCTAGGTTCAAATCTGGCTCAGATACTTCCTAGCTGAGTGACCCTGGGCAAGTCACTTAACCCCCATAGCCTAGCCCTTACCACTCTTCTGCCTTGGAGCCAATACACAGTATTGATTCTAAGATGAAAGGTAAGGGTTTAAAAAAAAAGAAGTCAGATATTCTTCATTGTGTTAGGCTGAGTGAACTTCCTCCTAGTGGCAGGATTCTACCCTTTTCAAAGCTCTGTTCAGTTGTCCTCAGTTTTGGGGCAGAATTTTCTGTCTATGGAGGTGAAGTCCTTAATTGACTTTTGGCAGTGAGGATCTGACCTCAGCTGAAGTGGGGAGGTAACTAGTGAAATCAAGTAAGAAAACAGCTGAAAGTGTCCATTCCCCAGGAAGGAGATGGAGAGGTTTTATACAAGTTAAGGGCTTCATTGCCAGCAGATGTCCATAATGAAGGTTGGAATGCAGACCAGGAAGGTAGAGGACAGTGACTTTCCCTTCTCTGGTTAGTTTTTATTGTGGTTCAATTTCATTTATGTTTGGAGGATCTTATGAGCATCTGATCATTTTATTATAGCATTACAGAACCCTGAAGTTGGGGTTCATAGTCCTAGCATTCACACAGCTTGTGTGGTGGGTTTTTTAGATAGAGTTTTGAGGGCACAGGATTTTTGTCAGGGCTTAATAAGCAAGCATTATGAGGGATTTTCTGATCCTAAATCATATAGTTGTCTAGGACTGTGGACTTCAAATCTTCATCAGTCAAAAGAATAGATTTAATCTTACCCTGAGCTTTTAGCTGCCTTTTGTTGGCTTCCCTTCATTAAGTCTGGAGGATTAATGAACTCAGCTTTGGCCATAGACTACAAGAGCTGATAGTTTGTGTTTGTCTTCAAGAGACTTCTTAGATACCATTCCTTATTAGATGGGAGGAGAGAGGGACAAGTCAGCATTGAGTAGCTGAAGGAAGCAGAGAGCAACTCAGTGATGAGAGACTCAGCACCCAGCAGAAAACAAAATGGACACACTATCCAGCACAAAAGAAAAGGCATCTTCAACAGAGACCACGTGCCCATTAGAGGGCAGGGAGGGGATCCATAATGGTGGACCCCAATGGCTTTGCCAGAGGATACTTGTAGCTGGTTACATAGGTCCCTGGCATGGGCTACTTTGTGCATATTTCTTCACCAGACATTGCCCACACGTGTACCTCCCATACATATGTGAGGGGATTTGTGTGCTCTTTCTTTAGGGGGCCAAGATTTACAGTACCGTCCTGTGCCTGAAGCTCAAGGTCTTCCTTTGGAATAGATCCACTAATTCTTTCTCATCCCCTGGGTACAAGTATGGTGTGTGACTAGGTCCTTCTTGGAGAGCTCTTAGTCTAGTTCTTTCTGGCCAGCCATGGTTGGTCTTTTCCCATCACCTATCCCAAGCCAGGGCCACTTCCAGCAGTGCTGGTTCACTTACAAAATATGGGAGACGAGACCCTTTACTAGCTCCTTCTCTGGCCTTGCCAGTTTCCTAGGTCTTCCCTTACGCCAGTCAGATGAGGTAATATTTGTAGGCTGCTTAGCACAATGCTTGGCACGTGGTGGTGTTTAGCTAATTTTTATTCCCTTCTCCTTCTCTACGTGGGGAAGGCAGCATTATCTCTTTCCTTCTGCCCTAATGAAGCTCTACTCTAGGGCTTTCTGCATTGGCAGACTGCCCTTGTGACAAGACCTTTTCCATCTTTTGCCCCTCTGGGTCTTCTCGAGGACAAGCAAGTCACTCTGACTTGTGGCCTCGGCTCCCATACCTATGGCTGCCCCACCTGCTATTTTGGCCTCACAGAACACTTCATCTCTACCTGTCAAGAAGGCTAAACCTTGAGAGAGGACTTTAAATTGTCTAAACTTGTGCTTACTGCAATGGTCTCTTCTTCATGGTGCCCTGCATAGGTGAATTGTTCAATGGTTGGCATAGTCCCATCCCTCTATACTCACCCACTGTAATGATCCTGGCCAGTTGATATTTATTCTCCATTCTTGGCCTGATCTTGCCTCAGAGACATCAATCTATCTATTCCTTAACCTCTTCCCACTCTGACCCTGTGGTCCCTCCAGACATGTCTATTTCTTCCATGATTCCTCTGAACTGTTTATCTCATCTACACCTATCTTCATTTGTATTTTCTATCCATCATCTCTATTATCTCTTTCCATCTCTATCATCTTCCTCTTGTCCTATCAACTATCATTTATTAATCTTTCATCTATCCATCATCTACCCATTATCTATCTATATTGTCCATCTATTTTTCTATCGTCTGACTGTCTCTATATTTCTATTTCTCTTTCTCTCTCCCACCCCCTTCTTCTCTCCCCCTTTCTCCCTCCCTCTTTGTGTGTTTATTCTCTCTCTCTCTCTCTCTCTTTCCTTCCTTCCTTCCCTCTGAAAGTCCTGTTTCCCACATATAGTAACCTGTGTGTGCACCTTCACGATCCATTTTTACTTAGTTTGGCCACTCCCCCTCCTGTTCGTGACCCTAATGGTAGTCACAGCCTTCACTAAATATAGAAGAGTTACTTATTTAATTCATTTTTGGCCATGAGCAGCTCAAGCTGTTGATAAGCAGATTGGCAGCTCGGTCAAGCTTTTACCCAAGCCTGAGGTGTATATTTGACTTTGACAGGGCCAGTCATTGGGCTTGGCACTAGAAGGGAGCTTAGAGATCCTCTGATTTAGTCCTTTTATTTTATAGTTGAAGAAACAGACCTCTGGCCTTCCAAGTTAATTTGTTTTCTCATTTCAATAAATATTTATTAAGGGCTCATTATGTGCCAAGGACAGTGGTAGGTGCCTGGGATACAGAGACAAAAGAGATCTATTCCCTGCCTTCAAAGAGTTTATGCTCTATTGGAGGGAAGCAATATAGCTATAGATATAGATAGATATAGACAGATATGGATAAGTCCATAAAAAACGCAAAGTAAATAGGAGATAATCTTGGTGGGACCAAGGGCAGAGGAGAGATTGGCCTATGGAGAATCAGGAAAGACTTTATACTAATGTAGAAATAGATTTTTCATATCTCCCCATGTATAATGGGTATCATTTTGCTTGACTTCTCAATGGAGGGGGGTGGAGAGGATGGAGGGAATTTGGAATTTGAAATTTGAAAAATAGAGAGGGAAAAGCTCTTGTGTTGAGGTAGTCCTTGAATTAATCCTCCAAGAAAGATAAGGATTCTGAGAAGTAAGGCGAGGGAGCATTCCAAGCATGGAGACCAGTCTGGACAAAGGCACAAAGATGGAAGATGGAATATGGCTGGAGAACAAGAAAGAGGCCAGGAATGCAGGAGATTTCATGAAGGAGAAATCCATGTAATATGCCTTGAAAGACAAGCCAGAGCTGGATTAGAGAGAGCTTTAAATGCCAAACAAAGAAGTTTCAATTTTATGCTGGACATAACAGGCAGCCATTGGGACTTGCCCAAGGTCATGTGGGAAGTAGCTTTCTTCTGTTTTATCTGGCGATTCTGCCTATACAAAATGCTGCCCCCTGGCTTCTGACACGTGCAGTTCTCATGCTGGCCATTCCTCACTGCACTTTCCATGCTGGTTTCCCCTTACTGTTATTTGCCTCAACATTCACATCCCCAATTTATGGCTCTAAACAGATGGAAGGAATAAATAACTCTAGGTAGTGAGGATGTCACCTTGGAGCAATCTGCTTTAAGCTATATCTCCAGGAATGGATTGCTGGGAAAAGTGGGACAGACCGAGCCTTCTTATTCTAGGATTGTGTCTTTTGGATATTTTATTTACTAGACTGTGAGTTTGAGAAGTTGTCCCATGTTAAGTCACTTCAGTCGTGTCAAAACCCATTTGGAGTTTTCTTGTCAAAGATACTTGAGTGGTTTGCCATCTCCTTCTCTAGCTCATTTAAAAGATGAGGAAGAGAGGTAGACAGGGTTAAGTGACTTGCCCAGGGCCACACAGCTGGGAAGTGTCTGAGGCCAGATTTGAACTTAGGAAAATGAGTCTTCCTAACTCCAAGCCTGGTGTTCTATCTACTGTATCATTTAGCTGCCCAAAGTTGTCCCACACTCAAAAATATTTCTCCCACCTTCCACAAGTTGAGGACTTAATTTCAGTTATTAATCTCAGGGTAGCAGAGAGTATTTATTTATGTAGGTCTTTAAGATTTGTAAACCAATTTATAAATATTCTCTCGATTTGATCCTCACCACAACTCTGGGAGGATGGTGCTATTATTATTATCCCCATTTCATAGATGAAGAAACTTGGAAGTTCAATGACTTGCCCAGGGTCACACAGCTGCTTAGACCTGGGGTCAGGAAGGCCTGGGTTCAAAGTCCACCTTGGATACATGCTAGCTATTAAAAGCTTTTATTAAAGCTTAAAACCACACCTAGGACTTTTGTGATATTCCATATTCCTGTTTCCTATGCCCAGAAATGCCTTCCATGTAGCAGGAACTTGGTAAGTATTTCATATCTGATAGTGATATTAATGACGGTGAAGGTGACAATTGCTTAGAACATGGGGAGCTATTTGGCTTCTTGGGAGGCTAAATCAATACTTTCTACCCAAGGGATTAAGGCCAAGAAAACATCAATAGTAGATGACCTGAGAAATAAAGACGTCACTTCTGGAAGAAAGTGGGACCTGCCTCCTCACTAGGGAAAGGGCCTGTTGTTTCCCCTGTAGGGATTGCCACATGCTGGTGATTTGCCAAGGTTCAAAAAGGGGGTAGTGAGGTCCCCAGCAGGGGCTGAACGAGGAAACTGTCTGGCTGGGAGCTGGGGTCTCTCATGATACTCACATCAAAGGGGCTCAGATGGAAGAGGGAAAGCTGGGGGCTTCCTAGAAATGTCAAGGCAGGCATCAGGAAGTTCCCAACTAGAATGTCTACCCCAAAGTATTTCCCCCAAATTTCAGACTTTTAAGAGGGTAGGTAGTGTGTGATCCCTGACCCTGTCCCATGAGGAATGTCAGCATGGTCAAGGGCTAGATTTGCTGTACCCCCTGCATCCAGCTGGGACAGGGAGACTGTGGGCTTGGACAGGACCATCTTTTGCTCAGCTCTGGGCCAATTCAGTTTGCATTTCTTGATTAAATGTCCAGAGCCCTTGGTGAGAACATTAATCTTGAATTTGGAAGCCTATTCCTTGATGCTCTTCTCTTGGATCTGTTTGCTCATTGGAAAAGTGAAATCCAGGCAGTATTGAGTAGTGTTTCATCTGAGTGATCACAGGAAAATAATTGAGTCAAAACCAAAAGAGAAATAGGGTTGCTTCCCAATTGGGTAGTCCTTGGGGAAGAAGGAGGAGAATCTAATCTGATGTCAGGAGCCCAAGTCCTGTGCCCTGAACAAAACTCCAGTGATTTGTCCAAGGGCATCCAAGTGTGGGCGAACCTCCCAGAGCCCTGATTGTCAGGGGCTGAGCATGATGGGAATATCTGTGAATCCTTATTCGAACAAATCAGACTTTAAACACAGCAGGGCCCTGTTTCTTCCTTCCTGTAGGCCTGAATTTGATTCTGCTTGTCAGTCATGCTCTGTTGATTTCTACATGAAATTCATCCTTGGTGCAAAAGGCACATTTTTCAACTCCTTACAAAGCATGTTACTCT
The DNA here is from genome assembly GCF_016433145.1 of Gracilinanus agilis. Taxonomy (NCBI): domain Eukaryota; kingdom Metazoa; phylum Chordata; class Mammalia; order Didelphimorphia; family Didelphidae; genus Gracilinanus; species Gracilinanus agilis. The sequence continues at coordinate 6,912 of NW_025354349.1, forward strand.
GATATTGGTTTGCTTAAGTCAGCACTTTTGTCCTGTTACAATTAAAAATGATAAAGACTGATAGTATAAGAGAAATTAATATTTTACTAGCCATGGCTTTGTTGGTAATATATATATGATCACGCTTGACTATCTTTTAAATTTACCGCCAGTGCCCATCATGTATCTCCTACGCCAGCCAGGTAGCTGTCTCAACTCCGCCCTCCAAATTTAAGCTCCCCATACGTGGGGGCGTCAGATGTCCCCATGTCCAAAACCAGAAACCCATTGGAATCATGGGAAATGTAGTCTCAAAGCCCCCTTGTGTCCATAGGGAGTCTGCCATACACTTCGAAATAGCACTTCCCTGAATTCAAAACAAACATTTCCCCCTGAGATCTGGCAAAAAAAAGGTTGACCCTTTTTCTTCTCTGGATCTCTAAACATAGACAACTTCTAAATTTTAGGAATTTGGGGGTTAAAAGAAATGGATAAACAAATGGATAAAACTAGCTGCATTGACAAAAAACCAATTTGGGGGCAGTCCCCTATTGGCATAATAGTGTACATTCAAAACAAATGCATTCAACTCGTTCAACTCCCCATAGTTCAAATCAACTTCACCCAAAGTTCACTTTGGATCTCCATGGTCCAGTGAAGGTTCTTTAGGCATCTTTTTGGTGCCTTCACCAAACAGGTACATCGTCTGGATTCTGGGGAGATGGCAAAATCCTTATCCTGAAGTTATTCTCAAAAGAATTTAAACTTAACATTATAGATTATAAAACATACATTTCCTTCTAAGAATTATACATTTCCCCCTGAAATTACTCCTAAAAGAGTTAAATATACATATATTATCGAATTTTAAAAAACTTAACACACATTCCCCTGAGGAAAATTCTAAACACACCTTTTTTTTCCTGAAAAGGGTACCTCAGGTTAGCTAAGGATGCATGGCTGAGTCATGGGTATTGTATGAAATCAATTGGCAAAAAAAAAAGTAATAAAAAAATAAAAAGAATAAAATTCAAGAAAAAGGAAGAAAAAATTAACTTGTGAATGAAATGTAAAATCTGCAAAAAATGTAGGGAAAATAAACTTATAACAGGCCTTTGAATCAAGGCCCAGTTAAAGTGATTTAAGTAGTTTGCAATTACCCATATAGGGCCAGGACTTATAGAAAATTGCCATTCTCTCTATACATAAGAGAGATAAGGGAAACGTCTCTCTCTGGTCTGATTCGCCTTCAACTTCTCAGGGAAATGAGTCAAATAAATAAGGAATCTTAGGTGCTTCACTAGGAATTTAAGTTGAGGGGACCCACGTTCTCTAAAGGTTTAGAAAAGACTGGGACTCCAGAACTCAAACCCCAATTTCAAGCCCTTAAGTGATTGGCATAGAACTTCTGCAATCCATGCAGATTCTCAGGCAAGTCTCCATGACCTTGTACTTTCTTAGCACTATTAAAGGCTCTTGTGTTCCCTTCTCCTGGAATCAGACAGAGAGGCATTAAACAATATCTGGCAGGTTCCCAAAGTCTAAGGCTCTTCAGGTAGCAAATATATATTTGCATTAAGCTTATATCACTGTAAAATAAAAAAAGATAAATAATGATTATATATGTACTTCCAAGATGAGAAAAAATCAATTGCTCTAATTAAAAAACGAATGTTTCAAAAATCAAATATATATATATATATACATATGTTAGAACTAGTGAAGTGTTTTTTACCCAAAAATGAGATTCACTTTCTGTGAATGTAAATGGGTTTTACAAAATAGCAGGTTCACAATGCACATTCAAATAGAGTACCATAATTTCTAATAACACATTTTAAAACAATAAACAATGTTTAAAAATCATATACTTGTTACAACTTTTAAATCTTGGCGAAGAGTTTCTCAACAAACTGTTACTGCTTCCATATCAAAATCTGACATTAAAAAAAACCTTCTGGTCTAAATTATCCTCAGGAATTCTAGATCCTTCTCATAGAAGTATACAGGAGCCCTCTTGGCTACCTGTTTTTTAAAAAAATCCCGGGTAGGAAATTTTTATACTTCTACCCATTTAAGGCAACAATTTTTTAAATAATAAAATATATAAAAGCTTATCCTCAAAGACAACAATTCTTTAGGATCTAAGGTAAATTTTAAAAGACCTCTCATAAAATTACAATTTCAATCTCAAGGCATGGAAACCTCCAAGGTTTTATACAATTACCAAAGACAGAACAAAACTTAAAAGACATGTGCTCCTATAGGATGTTCATAGATGGTACATATAAAAGCATTGT
>NW_025354350.1:0-8940 GCF_016433145.1 Gracilinanus agilis
ATATAAGTATAACATAATAATAAAATATAAACAAATATAAAAAGATAAAATATATTAAGATGTTAAAAACAGAAATAAATATATAAATATAAAACATTTATACGTAATATATAAATAAATATAGATATAAAAATAAATAAAAATATAAAAGGAAGTCAGGGATATATATGTATATGCATATGTATATATTAGATAATAATGGAAGTCAAAGTGTTATGTATTTACATGTGTACACATATGTATATGTGTGTATACACACAGGGAGACAGAGAAGAATCCAAGGCCACAAGTCTTATTATAGGCTCCCATTCATGTATGTGCACATATTAATAATGTGTGTTTATGTACTTGCACATACATGGGCATAAGAAGCCATAGGTCTTACTATAGGCTTACACACATATATAAACATATATGTGTGTGTACATACACAATGTATGTACAGTATACACATATACATTATGTGTATACACATGTGCATGTAAAATTACAAATCAGGGGATACTCAAGGATTAAGATTCGGAGAAGTGACCTCAGTGGTACAGGTCTTAAAACTGGAAGCAACCCAAGACATCACCTAATCCAATTCCATTTTGCAGATGAAAAATCTGGGGCTCAAGAAATTAAATGTCATGTCCAAGATCATATAAGTAGTGAATGGAAAGTTTGGGATTTGAACCCAGGAATTCTCATTTTAAATTCATCCTTTTCCCACTATAGCCCATACTTCTCAGAGATATAGAATTTACAGTGAATCAATCTGCCTACATTTGGATGATACAGAATTTTAGAACTGGAAGGAACCACAGAGGACTTTGAGCAGTTTCTCAGAACTTCTTCCTCACTTCCATTATTATTGTTCTTGGAATCATGGTAGCAGGCTTGGCTGCCCTTCTTTGGTGCTCATCTCACCCTTAACCCAGCTGAAAGAAAATCTTCATTCTGGGCATTAGTGCTCCAGACATACTTCTTACATATCTGGGATGCCCTTTTGCATACATCCTCATTTATTTGTCTTTGCTTCCATCTTCCACAGTCTTTGTAGCACCTGAGTTGGTTGATGAGCTCCCCAGGCAGCCACATAGGTCTGTTAATGTGACTCCTCTCTTTCTTCTGCACCATTTCTCCTTCTGTCTTTTGAATTTCATTTTTAAAAGCTTCCTATCCCTCTTGGGCTGACTTCTCTAGTAAAGCCACAGACTGTAGGATCCAGTCTTCCCTTTCTCTGAACCCTTAGGAATCTACTTTTCCCCAGATTGAAATTCAAGATCAGACCCTGCCCAGTTTTCTTTGCCTTCTTGATCACACACTCTTCAAGCAGTCACTTGACCCTAGAGTCTGTATTGCTTTGAATTAATCAACCTTGTAGTTTCCTTTCTTGAAAGATAGACTTAAAATGATGCTAAACTTAAGAAATTATTTGCTGCTCTGATTTGGGCAGAAAAATGCTTCATCCAAAATCCAGATAATTGATGTGTGCTCCATTATTATAATGTCCCAGGATGGTGACATTTCCCAAATTCCATATAAAATTCTTCCTTTTTTCCAGATAATCTGTCACATGTCAGATGTCACTATTTCTTTCCAGATAATGTCACATGTCAGAATGTCACTATTCTTTTTCCCAATGTTGATTTTCACACTAATACTCTCTATAGAGCTTCTCTCTTTGAATTCTTAAATTTCTTCTTGAGTTTAGTCTTAGTGTTATGAAAACTTAAAACAGACCAAAGCTTTTGAAGACACCCTGTGTAATGCTTCTGCCCATCCCTGTCCCATCTCTTTTAAATTATTCTTTTTCCTTTTAAATAAGGTTTAAGCTTCTAGTACCAGTCACCAGTTCCATCCCACCAAGTGGCAGTGATGTCTGGGAGGTCAAATTTTCCTCCTTATATAGGATGTCCGAAAAGTCTTTGTCTGTTAGAATTGAAAACAAAAAACCTTTGGGGACACCCTGTACTGTGATCACTGTTTCACCCTGTTTAAATTACCCATATTATGTGTGTTTATATCTCGGCACCCAAGGCCACGAGTCCTGTTTTTGAAATGATCTCTTATGAATTACTGCCCTCTTTTGCTATTCTTCCAGTGTCATAACTGCTACTTTCTATTATAGTACAAAAATTGTTGAATTTATGTAAAGGCAGTTTTTTTCCTTTTTGGACTTTTTCCATTGAAAACCCTCTTGAGTAGATTTGCAAGACTCACTGCAAATCCATTTTCTTCCAGCTCTCATTTCACACCCTCTAAGTGTACACAGGGGCCAATTATCGCTATACTTTAAGACAAGGTCCAGAAAATCAAAATTCTCTTCTTAGATGCTAGCCTTTTAGCCAATTTCTCCACTTCCCAAATTCTCTCTTCCCTTCTGAAAACTTTTTTTCTTCAATCATCAGTAGTGAGGAAAATTCCAGCTGCATCCTAGTTTCCAGGTTTTTTTGCCTATGATTTTGTAAACCCAGGAATACTAGCTAGTGATGGTATTCTTTGTCTCTGCATGAATCCTAAGAGGTGAGTAGCAGCTGGCAGGTTGAAGATTTCTTGGGAGATTCCTCTCATGAACTGATTGTATTCCCTAGGAAGGGATCAGACCTTCCATCGTATGTTAGGTAAGTCAGTTAATAAGCATGTATTAAGTGCCTACTATGTTCCAGGCACTGTGCCAAGTACTGAGGATATAGAGAAAGTGAAGGACAACTCCTGCTCTCAAGGAATTCAGTCAATTGGAGGATACTGTACGCAAGCAACTATGTACAAACATGATATATATGTATATATCTTGTTACATATCATATATGTGTATGTATATGATAAAAGAAGTCCCCTTGGCAGTCACATCAACTACTACCACTCTTCTGTCCTTCAGTCTCTCCTCTAAAATCTCTTCATGTCTCTTTCTCCTGTTTTCTTCTTGAAGAACATCATTCATTCTTATTTATTTTTTTTTTTTAATTTTTTAAACCCTTAACTTCTGTGTATTGACTTATAGGTGGAAGATTGGTAAGGGTAGGCAATGGGGGTCAAGTGACTTGCCCAAGGTCACACAGCTGGGAAGTGTCTGAGGCCGGATTTGAACCTAGGACCTCCCGTCTCTAGGCCTGGCTCTCAATCCACTGAGCTACCCAGCTGCCCCCATTCTTATTTTTTAAAAATTAAACTATTGCTTTTTTTTAAAAAAACCAATACTAAGTATCGGTTCCAAGACAGAAGAGCTGTGAGGGCTAGACAGTTGGGGTTAAGTGATTTGGCCAGGATTATACCACTTGGAAATATCTGAGGTCAGATTTGAACCCAGGTCCTACTGTCTCTAAGCCTGACTTTCTGTCCACTGAGCCTCCTAGCTGCCCAGCATGTCGTCCATTCTTTCAAGCTATATTCTCCCTGATAACCTAGAAATCAGAGATACTGTCTCTACTTGAGAGGACTTCAGCGGCTCATCCCACCTCTGCTGATGAGTCTTTATGCACTTAGGCAGTGAATGATGGCCATCAGGACCTATACATGTGTGTGCCTTGGTCACTTCAGGCAATATCTCTCCCAGAATCCTCCTCAAGGGTTACCTCCTCCAGGAAGTCTTCTTCTTCTGAATCAGGCTGATTGGAGAAGGTTACAGACTGTGGAAACTCTATAGAGTCTTACCCTCACATACCCTTCCAGGGGCTGCCCATACCCTAGTAACAGTTTGGAGTAACAGAAAAAAATGACTAGACTTTGGGTTTAAATCCCGAATGTAGGACTGTGGCCATTTCATTTAACTTCCTGAAATTGTTACTTAATTTATAAAATGGGGATAATCCCTCCTACCTTTGTCAAAGTATTACTTTCTGAATTTTAAACATAATAAAAGTGATTTATTATTATTACTATCATCATTATTTTAGGCCAAAAAATCCTCATCATTGAGGACCTAGAAGATATAGAAGTTTCAGAGGGGTCCTCAGCCACCTTTCGATGCCGGATCTCCCCAGCAGACTATAGTCCTGTTCAGTGGTTTCTGGATAAGACCCCCCTCCACACCAATGAGCTCAATGACATTGACGTGCAGCCCGGGGGCTATCACCAGCTGACCGTGAGGCAACTTGCCCTCAAGGACTCAGGGACCATCCACTTTGAGGCAGGTGATCAGAGGACATCTGCTGCTCTAAGAGTCACAGGTAGGTCGTCCACCTTCTAAGGCCAGGCAGTGAGGGTTAAGTGACTTGTCCAGGGTCACATATCTAGGTCTGAGACCAGATTTAAATCCTGTCTCCAGACGTGGCTTTCTATCCATTGAGCCATCCAGCTACCCTGACCTATTTTTTTTTTAAAGCTATATGTGTTGGTTGTTTTGGTTTTTTTCAGGACCAATCTAACTAAATACAGGAAAGCTCATTACCCATAGCCCAGTTGGCATTTAGTGATAAATTCATTTGGGAATCATGGGAACCCATGAAATAAGTTGTCAACAGGCATAGATTACACACCTGTTATGTGTCATGCACTGGGTTAAGTTTGAGGCTACAAAGAAAGACAGAAATAGTCTTTTGCCTTTAAGGAAGTAAAAACTTAATGAAGGAGGCAGCATGCCAAGAACTCTAAACAGAGAAGCTCCCGACAGGTTAAGCTGGAGATGATCTCAGAGGGAAGGCATCAGCACTGAGGCGTATGGATGGGAAAGGCTTCTTGTAGAAATCTTTCCACTGTAGAAATCTTGGAAGGAGTCCTAACTAGCCAAAGACATTTAAGGATCAAACTGGAAGGAGAACAACAGACAGAAGATGGAAAAAATGTGGATGTGGAGTTCAAATCTTGTCCCCAGCATTTATTAGCTGAGCAAGTCATTTTATCTTTCCTAGCCTCAGTTTCCTTATCTATTAACCTGATTTGATTTAAGGGGTGGAAAAGAATAACCTGAAATTTGTTCTGGACTACTCCCTCTCCCCTTCAGTTATGGGCTGCCAAGATAAATAGACAAGGCTCAGTCTACCAATGGTGTTGAATTCAGTCTGCAGCCAGGTTCAAAGCTCTTCAGGTCTATGATCTAGGTTAGAGTTTAATCTAGGACCTGGGTGAACTTTGGAAACTAAGAGAGAGGGTTTTTTTTGCACATGAAGCTAACTAGTCCAGGCAGGAACTAAATGTGTGTCTTGATTTCATTAATATTATTGTTCTGGGGGGCGGTTGGGTGACTCAGTGGATTGAGAGCCAAACCCAGAGACAGGAGGTCCTAGGTTCAAATCTGGCCTCAGACACTTCCCAGCTGTGTGACCCTGGGCAAGTCACTTAACCCCCATTGCTTAGCCCTTACCTCTCTTCTGCCTTAGAACCAATACATAGTATTGATTCTAAGATGGAAGGTAAGGGTTTTTAAATATATATATTATTGTTCTGAGGCATCCTACACAGATCCCTCTCCCAAAAGTTTCATTTTATTGTCATAGTAATCCTGTGGGATTAACTAAGAATTGCACAGATAGGGAAATGCAGGTGAGAAATGAATGGAGACTTTCCTGAGGCCCTTCAAGGATTAAGGGGTTGAAGGAAAATTAGTGCTGTCTCTTCAATTTCACAACCCCTCTAAAAATGGTCCAGTCATTATAAAATATTTCATCCTTTGTCTTCACAGAGAAACCCTTCTTCTTTTCCCGGGAGCTTACTGATGTGACAGTTACCACAGGGGAGCCAGTGACCCTCTGCTGTGAGACCACCGTCGCAGACAACCCAGTGCGCTGGACCAAGGATGGGAAGGCCCTACGGCCCTCAGCCAAGTTCCAGATCAACCGCGAGGGCCATGAAGCCAAGCTGGTTATCACCAGTGCCGGAGAACACGATGGCGGACGCTATGAGTGTGAATTTGGCAAGGCCCGGACTAGTGCCATTGTCAGGATCCAAGGTGAGTCTCATTGGAGTATGGGGCTATTGGGGTATGGGGAAAAGGATGGACCCTGTAGGCTGACCAGTCTATCCATCAAGGCTACAGTTGGAGAGTAGATAGTCATTTCCTGTGGTCTAAAGACCATTTGTAGATAGCAGCTCTCGGTTATCTACACTGCCTTTAATTACTGACCTGGATGAAGACATAATGTAGCAAAGTACAATGTGTGAAGTTTAAAGACCTGAGTATGAATCCCAGCTCTGCTATTTAATGCCTTTGTGATCTAAGTTGCTTAAGCTTTGTGGGCCTCAGTTCCTACGAAGGGAAGCATTTGAACTTGATCTCTAGAGCTCCATACAGCTCTTGGGCCCTTGGACCTATGATCTCCCTCCATCAGTCATCCCTTAGTTCTTTCATCTTCAGTCATTCCTCTCTAAGTCCTTTCTTCTCTGCCTCCAAGCAAGGTCAGGCTTTTCCCAGCTTCCAAAAAACCTACTTTTGACCCTGCTGCATCACAGCCTCCTCTCAAGTTATATGCTTTTGCTGAGAGACCCTGGAAAAGTCAAGCATCACTGCTCTCAGTTTTTTTCAACCCTTACCTTGTCTTAGAAATCAGCAAATATCGGTTACAAGGTGGAAGAGAGGCAAAGGCTAGGCAATTGGGGTTAAGTGTCTTGTGCAAGTCACCCACCTAGAAAAAATCTGAGGTCACATTTGAACCCAGGATCTCCCATCTCTAGACCTGGCTCTCTATCTGCTGAGCCACCTAACTGCCCCCTTTCAGTTAGATTTTCTAATCTATAAATGGGCATAATAGCAGCACCTCCCTCTCAGAGTTGTTCATGAAGACCTAATGAGATGATACACAAAGGGTCCCAAAAGCTAGCTTAAAACTACTCTTAAAACTTTTGGGACATCTTGTATTTAAGGCACTTTGCAAACTTTAAAGCTATATCATCCCTCACTATCATCATCATTATAATTATGATCATTATTTTCCTTTAACATTCAACTTCTATACTCAATCACTCCACTTAATCATTGATTTGGAACCCGAAGACCTGAATTAAAATCCCTATCTCTGTCATGTACTACTCATGAGACCCTGGCAAGTCACTTTACCCCTCTGAGCCTGCAATATTAGGAGGTTGAAATGGGTTGCCTCTGAGGCCCCTTCCAGTTCTAAATTGATTATCTTGTGACTTCCTATCCTCTTCTCCACCTCTTGCACTCTGGCATCCATCTCTACCTCTCTACTGGGATACTCTACTTTCTTATCTCAATCCAGTGACCTTTTTTTCAGTCCTCATTCTCCCTGACCTCTCTGTTACATTTCCTTTGGTTGATGAGCCCTTGCTTTTCCTCCCATGTCACCCTTCTCTTTTGCTTCTTGTCTGGCCTTTAAGAAAATTCATTCTTGGTCCCCCTATGGCTTCTTTTTATCTAGTCCCCTCATACTATAACTGACAATAACTGTGTCCTCAGCCCTCTTCTCTGTTCTCTCAATGTTCCCTGTGGGATGCAATCATCTTTGAACATTCAGGCAGTCTTTTAATATTGTAGTTGGTTCCTTTCACTTTCCCATGTATGGAGTTTCCCAGGTTTGGTAAGGTCACATCCTCAGTGCTTCGGAATTTACCCCCATCCCATAACCCACAACATTTTTCCCTCCTCTTGCCCTTCACTGTGAGCCAGACTCATATTCTGCACCCTCTGCCATGAACTTCATCGCAACGATGCCTTTTGGATTGCTGTATAACAAAGATGATGGAAGACATTATAGGTGTGTGCTTATTTCTCCTAAAATTCTCAGATATAATTTAGCACAGTGTAATTGTGTCTGCTTTGCTTTCCTGGAATAAATTAGTCTCTTCCTTGCACAAGTGCTGATAGTAATAGAAAATGGCCATTTTTTCCTACGTATTCCATGATGCTAGAGCCAGTGTTCTTGCCATCACAGGTAATAATTTTTAACTTACCCCACTTTAATAAACTCTGTTGGTCTCAGAATTCTACATCATTTGATGTAAAAGTCCATGCATCATTATGGAATTCATTTGTTTTTAGAGAGCCCTTAAACTAGATTGTTGGTGATTTCCTGATGCTGAATTTGTGGCTTATCCAAGTGAAGTAGGACTTGGAGGGCTAGTAGGAAAGTGATTTGTGTAGACTGAGTTCATTTGGCTTTTCCTCACAGTTTTATTTCTTTCAATACAAATTGATAGGCTAAGAAAAAGAGTTCTATTTTTTCCTAACATTCAACTTTGAAACCACTGGAGCATGTCCCAACTCTGTGGCTGCTTCTTGAACCTCATTCTCTAGAAATATTGGAATAGGACTTGATCTTTTCCCCTCAGACTCAGGAGATCTTTTCCCAAAGGGACTAAATATTTTCCTGGTTCTAGAGATTCCCAGTTTTGTTTTAGGCTGCTGAGCTAGTTCAGCATACATTTCAGAGATCCAGCCTGTTAGAGACAAAAGTGGCAGCACCTGAGAGAAGGGTGCTATGATACATCAAGGGGCCTTGCCCTGTGCAACCTTTCCAGGGGGCTGAAGGGATGGAGATGGAGTAACAGGGGAAGTCATTCCAAATGGGAAGAATGACATAAGTGAAGGAATAGTGGTGAGAAAACACAAAGCATGTTTGGGGGACAATAAATAATGGGACAAACCATGTAGGAGCTAGGAGCTGTCCTTTTTTTGTTCTGATATCTCCCTTCTCTGCTGTTCCCCTCCACTCCCCATTCCCAGCTGCACCCATCTACTTCAAAGAGGGACTGAAGGCCATAGAAGTGTCAGAAGGAGGGGCCACCACCCTGCGCTGCATGCTCTCAGCTGTGGCAGCCCCTGTGGAGTGGCGCAAGGGCATCGAGGTGATTAAATCAAGCAACAAGTATCACCTACGGCAGGAGGGAGCCTCTCTTGAGCTCATCATCCGGGATCTAAAACCTCAGGACAGCGGGGAGTATTCCTGTGTCTTCAAGGACCAGAAGACCACGGCCACCTTGATTGTCAAGGGTAACATCTCTTCAGATAATGTTTTCTTGTTGGTGCTAGTCCAAAAGTGCTCGCTCTCTCTCTCTCTC
>NW_025354351.1:0-2675 GCF_016433145.1 Gracilinanus agilis
CCCTTCCTCCCTTCCTCTCTTCTTACCTCCCTTCATCCCTCCTCCTTCCTTCCTTCTTTCTTTCTTTCTTTCTTTCTTTCTTTCTTTGACCACATTTGAACCCATGATGTCCAGTCTCCAGGCCTGGCCCTCTATCCACTGAGCCACCCAGCTGCCCTGATGATCACAATTCCTAATTACACACATTTCAATTCATCTCTTGGTCTATTTTATGGGACTATCTGAGTCCCTCCATTAACTCTACTTACTCTGCATGGACAAGAGGTCTGATTCCTCTGGTAGTAAGGGCTTGGAACTGGTGACACAGCAGTGGGATAGAAAGGCAGAAAAGTCAAGTGGGAGAGATGGTAAAGGAAGCCCTGGCAGGTGGTGCCTGGGCTGCACTCTTCCCCCTGCTCCCTGGCCTTCAGACTTACCTCGAATGCTTCCTCTTCCTGGGGGCCCTTTTGCCTCATCTACCTGCTGAAGCCTTTGGAACCCACCACTTTCTAGTGCACTTCCCTACAGAATCCCATGCCCAAATACATGTGTTCTAATGGCCTCTTTGTGGTTCATTTCTCAAATGGGCTGTAGATGTTATGGCAGCAAGGCACAGTCCTGTCCAAACTTCAGAGCTCTTCTGGAGTCTAGCTCTGGGATGGACAGGACAGACAGGGCAGGCGCTTAATATGTTTGTGGAAGGAAGGAAGAGGAAGGAGATGGAGAAGAAAAAGATGGCAAAGAGAAACGGTGGTCCCTTTAACAAGAGGGAACTTGGGAAGTGGAGGAGGCGAGCAGGAGGGTAGCTGTTTGCTTAGAGGACAGTTTTTCAATGTTGTGAAGACCTGTTTCTCCACTAGGCTGAGGCCTGTCTTGTTTGTCACCTGAGGCTGATCATTGTACCAAGGTAGGGGCCACGTGGGAGAGCCTGCTCACTGCTGGGAAGGACCTGAGCCTCGGGAGCTGACCAGAAGCTGAACAGGGACTCTGCCCAGGGGGCTTTGACTCACAGCCCCAACTCAGTGTAGGTCTGGTGGATTAGGAAGAGCTCGGCAGCAGCCGCACTTCTATAGTACTTTAAGGCTTGCAGAGCACTTCATCAAGTCTGTTTTCTCATGTGATCTTCACAACTCTAGAAAGCAGGTGCTACTATTATCCCCATTTTGAAGAAGAGCTTGAAGCTGACTTGTCCAAGGACAACCCTACTAGTAAGTGTCTGAGGCTCCATTTCAAATGAAGGGGAAAATGGTCCTTGGGCCACCTCCCTTGTAGCATGTTCATGAGGAAAAGCAAGTTGCAATCATTGAAGGACTCTATGAATATGACCTAATAATACTTTGGGGGAGGGGGCAGCCAGGAGGCTCAGCGGAGGGAAAGCCAGGCCTGGAAGCAGGCAGTCCTCCTCTTACAGGTGAGAAAGCTGCAGGCCCTGCAGGAGCCTGAGGGACAGCTCAGAGTTTCCCCAAGGAAGCACTGCCGTGGCCATGGGCGTGGGAACCTGTCCTCTGCCTCCAGGGCCAAGGCATGGCCCAGTCTACTAGAACTAAGCTCAGGCTTCAGAAACCGATTTCATAATGGCTGAACAACAGTGGATTTGAAGAAGATCTGGGGGGTTTAGCGATTCACAAGCTCTCACTTTCCGTTAGTACGACATGGAGGTCCTCCAGAGAACTTGTTGCCTCCTCCCCTCCCCCCCCCAATCCTGTTTTACAGTCTTTCAGAGGTGATCATAGCAGCAAAAGCAGCAGCAGCAGCAGCAGCAGCCATCACTGTTGTCAAAAAGGAAATGAGAGCAAGGTGGAAGCCTGGGAGGGTGCGCCCAGCGCGCAGATGGACTCCGCATCCAGGAGTCATTAGCGATGATGAAACGTAAAAGAGCTGCTCCTCCCCGCGGCCCAACGTAAACACAGCCAGGTGGGTCCACCTAATCCTTAAAGCCCTCAAGCTGCAGGCAGCCTCCAGGGACCGGCTCATCTCTCCCCAGCCCCGAGGCACCCGGGGGGCCTCCCTTCCTAGGAAACTCCCCGCGGGAAGGGATTCCACTAGCCTGCGCATCCAGCAGCAAGGAAACACGCCCGTCTGGGTGCATTTCAGGCTCCCGGTGGCGGCTGACATTACTGTTTGCCAGTAATCCCCGGGCCATCTACCTGCCTCTGCCCAGGTAGCCGAGGACTAACCGGAGGGAGGCGGCCAATGGGAAGAGAAGACAGTTCCGAGCCGGGACACTCTGCTGGTCAGAAATGTCAGGCAGACCTACAGGAGTCAAAACCTTCCTGCAAGTCAAGCTGGAAATCTCTCGGGACTTTTCACATTTAGGAATGTAACTCAAGGTAGGGATGCTGACAGCTCTTACGATTTAAGTCTAGCAGTTTGCCAACTCGGCCAAGGAAGAACCCAGGACCTGTAAGGCATTGGCGAATGGCAGTTAGCTGAACCATCGGCCAAATTTATTAGCAACGGACCTGCGGCTCAGGACCATCCCAAGGAAGCTGAATCTCTAGGTCATGGGATTTAGAGGTGGGAGGGTTCTGAGAGGTCATCAAGTCAAGGCCTGGCAGCCCTCCCTTTTTTCTGTCTCCCTCCCTCCCTCTTTGTATGTTTGTTTCTTCCTTTCTCTCTTTCTATATATAATATCTTTTTATTTGTTCTTTCTCTTTCTTTCTCTTTCTTCCTTTCTTCTTTCCCTCCTTTCTCTC
>NW_025354352.1:0-7610 GCF_016433145.1 Gracilinanus agilis
AGGCTCTGTGCTAAGCCCTGAAGGTCAGGGAAAAAAGCCAAAAAGTCTAGTCCCTGCTCTCAAGGAGTTACCACTAAAATGGAGGAGACAACATACAAACAACTTATAAACACAGAGGTCATATACAATGTAAGTGGAAGTCAATCTTGGAGGGAAGGTACCAGCATTCTGTGTTGTTGAGGATGGTGTTGGTGATGGAGTTGTTGTTGTTGTTGGTGGTGGTGATGGTGGGTATTAGTGATGGAGGTATTTATTAGTGTTGGTGTTGAAGGTGGTAATGTTATTGATGGTGGTATTGTTGATGGAAGTGTTATTAATGTTGGTAGTATTTGTGTGGTTGTTGGTGATGGAGTTGGTATTATTATTGGTGATGGTCATGTTGGTGATGGGAGTGTTATTGGTGATGATGGTGGTAGTGACGGGAAAAGCTTCTTTCTGAAGGTGGGACTTGAACTGCATCCTGAAAGAAGCAGCAAAGCCAAGAAATGGCATGTTGCAAGTAGGCTAGAGTTTCATGATTGTAGAATATTTGTGAAGTTGTAAAGCACAAATAGACAGTGAAGTGGTGCAAGTGGATAGAGTGCTGGACCTGGATTCAGGAAGACTTATATGACCCTGGGTACATCACTTGACCCTCTTTGCCTCAGTTTCCTCCTCTTTACACTGAGCTGGAGAAAGAAATGGAAAATCACTTCCATATCTTTGCCAAGCAAAACCCAGATTGAGTCAGAGGAGGGCTGAAAAATGACTAAATAACAAACATAAGAAGACTAGGAAAGTAAGAGGAGATAGGTTATAAATGGCTTCAAATGCCAAACTAAGATCTTTATATTTGATCCTCGATGAGATAGGAAGCGACTGGAATTTATAGTGCTAGTCTTGGTGTCAGGCCACATATGAACTATTGCGTTCTGGGCTTCAAATTTAGCAATAACATCAACAAACTGGAGTACGTCCAGAGGAGAGTTAACAGGACTGTGAGGGAGCTAGCTGAATATGCTGACATATGAGGATGGGTTGAAATAACTGGGGATACTTAATCTAAAGAAGAAAAGATTTAAAGAAGATGTGGTAGCAGGCTTCAAATCTTTGAAGGTCTGCCATAAGGAAAAGAGATCAGACTTCCTAGATTTGAATGCAGCTTGTAGCAGAAGGGGAAAAAGAAAGCTTTTAAAAAAATCTCCCTTTACATTCTAAGCTGGGAGGATGGGACCCAGAGGATGAACTTGGACAAACACACCCAAGTTTATAGCAATGTCTTGTCCCAAGAATGGGATACCCAGACTCCATTTAATCCAGAAGTAAGAAAAGAATTTTATTTGAAGAAGAAGAGGTTTAAGGTAGTATAATAGCCTAATAGTTGGTAGAATTGCCTTGGTGCTGATAGATTAGCCTTGGGGATAATGGGTAAGCCTGGGAGCTAATAGAATAGCCCAATGGGTGATAGAATGGCAGCCCCTGGTGTAGAGAAGCTGCTTCATAGTTCTGGGATGAGGGAGGAGCAGCTCTCAGGGTGATGGAGTAATCCTTGGGGGTGATGGAATAGGCCAATAGGTAATGGAGTAACAGTCCCAGGTATGGAGTTGCAACCTGAGGATTTGCATATTTATTAGGCTCTAGGGTTTAGGAAGTCTCCACTTTTCCTGAAAACTCTGGGCATGGTCAAATTCAGGTGGAGGTGTGCTTTTAGGTACCTGTCACCAGAAAGGGAATAAGGAGCATGTGCAGATTTGGGTCTTCCTTCTGGGATGCCAGAATCCTTACAGCACAGGTCCCATGTTCCTCTAATAGTTTACCTTGTCATCATTTATCAGTGTGGGAGAGGTCTTGCCACCCTTCTGGAATGGGACTATGGGAGTGGGTGGGATACAGCATGGTTCTAACAGTTCAGAACTAAGGTAAATAAAGAACAATATGAGCAACTAATAAAGCAAAGTGGCACGTAGCTGATACCCAGTATAGACCATTGCAGATCCAGAACAGATGATTGATGATACAGGATGGATAACTGATCAGTGTAGATTCTGCAATTCATGCTTGACTAATACTAAAACTACAGATTTTGCAGTCAATGCTTAACTAGTGCTAACTGGTGAGAAATGCAAGATTTCAGAAAATAAGGATCCTGCTTCTATTACTGGCCCTCATTGCTCATTGCCAGCCTCAAACAGACCTATCATTGGTAGTTGTAGGGAGTCAGATTAAGGTTCATTGTAAAGAATGGAAAGGTCACTGGAGTTGGAATGAATTGGAATATGTCTATTTGCGTGCTGACTCTGTCTCTTACTACCTGTGTGACCTTCAGCAAGTCACAACTTTTCTGAGTTTCTCTTTTCTAATCTCTAAAATCAGATGGTTTGGTTCAGTGATCTTTAAGGTTATTTCTAGATCTGAATTCTATGAATGTTTGATACTTATGCTATTTCCCTCAAAGAGTTGTTATAAAGAAAGTACTTTAAACTGTAAAGTGACATATACATATTATATATATAATATATATGAGTGATTATTACTATTACCTAGAAATTATTAGGACAGTAAAGACTAGGTCTTTGTGTAAGACAATTTGCTTGAAATAGCTGGGGATTTCACAGGGACTTCTTGAAGCCTGTTGTTTAGCCATTTCAGTCATGTCCAACTCTTTGAGACTCTATTTGAAGTTTTCTTGGCAAAAATACTGGAGTAGTTTTCCATTTCCTTCTCCAGGTCATTTTACAGATGGGGAAACAGAGTTAAGTGAAATTTTCCCAAGGGCATATAGCTAGTAAGTGCCTAAAGGCCACATTTGGACTCAAGAAGATGAGTTCTGATTTCAGGCCTGGACCTCTAGACACTGTTACCCCCATCTAGATACAATTACCCCCATCTTGAAACCTATCTACCTTTTTTTTAAACCCTTAACTTGCGTCTTAGAATCAATACTATGTATTGGTTCTAAGGCAGACAAGTGCCCATCTACCTTTTTCTTATTTTAATAGGCACTGAGATAACCCCCTACATTACAGATTTCCTGGGAAAGTACAGATTAAAAAAATTCTGGAAGCCAGTATAGGCAACTTGGTGGTTAGAGTTCTGGACCTAGAGTCAGAAAGACGAGTTCAAACATTGCCTTATATTCGTACTAGCTGGTGTTGATAATGGAGGTAGTATTGGTGTTGTTAATGGTGTTGGTGATGGAGGAGGTATTGGTATTGTTAATGTTTGGTAATAGAAGTGGTATTGGTGTTGTTAATGGTGTTGGTGATGGAGGTAGTATTGGTGGTGTTAATGGTGTTGGTGATGGAGGTAGTATTGGTGTTGTTAACAGTGTTGATGAAGGATATGGTATTGGTGTTATCAATGGTGTTGGTGATGGAAGTGGTATTGGTGTTATGAATGGTGGTGATGGAGGTGGTATTGGTGTTGTTAATAGTGTTGATGAAGGATGTGATATTGGTATTATTAATGGTGTTGGTGATGGAGGTGGTATTGGTGTTAGCGGTGTTGGTGATGGAGGTAGTATTGGTGTTATTAATGGTGTTGGTAATGGAGGTGGTATTGGTGTTTTTAATGGTGTTGGTGATAGAGGTGTTGTTGTTTGTTGTTGTTAAAAGCTTCTTTCTGAAGGTGGGATTTGACCTGAGTCCTGAAAGAAGTCAATGAAGCCAAGAAGAGATGGCATGTTGCGAGTAGGCCAGGGCTATGTGACTCTGGAAAGGTCACTTAACTTCTATCTTCCTCATTTCCTTCATCAGTAAAATGGAACTAAAAATAGCACTACCTCTCCGGGTGGTTGTGAGGATAAGATGAAATAATATTTATAAAGTTCTTTATAAATCTTAAAGAGCTATAGAAATGCTATTTCCTTCTAACAAGAAAGGTGTAACATTTATCAGACCATGTATCTGAATTTCTTAAACTTTCCTTCTGTCTTAGAATCAATACTGCATATTGGTTCCAAGACAGAAGAACAGTAAGGGCTAGGCAATGGGGTTTAAATGACTTGCCCAGGGTCACCCAGCTAGGAAGTATCTGAGACTAGATTTGAACCCAGGACTTTCAGTGTCTAGGCCTGGCTATTGATCCATTGTGCTACCTCACTGCCTCCTGCCTCAATTTTTGGTTTAGAAATATAGTATGTAAAATGGGTCAATTATTGTATGTATATGTACATTTATATAGCTATCTATGTATCCACCCATCTATCTCTAGAAAGACAAGGAGGAGCGGAAGGAGAAGGAAAGAATTACATCTGCACGTTTTAGTTGTAGTATAGCAGGTTGATATTTAGTCAGTTTTAGCATTAAAAACACACTGAATATCTTAATTCATGTAGTTATTTTAACTAATAATCATAATCATAATCATACTTTACCCATTATACTGCCTTAGCGTATTTGAAGTGATCACATTTGATTCTTGTGATACCCATTTCAGTTACATAGAAAAATATATTTCTATTTTCTATTTTGATTCTATTCTAATTCTATTTTCCAAGATGATGGCACAGTTTTAAAGAGGTAGTGAGTGGTTTAAGTCACAACTAGAAGGAGAATTTTGAACTCTAGGCGAGGGCAAGGAGGAAAAACCAAGGGAAAATAAAGCAAATCTGTTTGCCTGTTTCAACTCTAACTCAAAAGAAACAGGTGCTACCATAAGGTGGCACAGTGTGGCTATCATTTAAACTGATCTGCAGTAATCTGTGTTACTAAGGACAAAAGAATGCCCACCACTTGCCTTTATAAATCATTGCAGGTTGCACAAGATTCCATGTGGTGAAATAGACATGGGGATCTTTTATCCAGCTTTTTGGCATTTTTGTTTTCATGTTGGGTCTTTGGTGGTATTGATTCTTTGTACAAGCTCTCCTTGGCTCTCCTATTGCTTCTTAACAATGCTTTTCCTCTACTGTTTTTATCTCTCCTGCAGCAGCAGCAGGGTTTTCATTGGTACTTACAAAGTACATGTCAAAACTTGCCTTGTATTTGGGCCAAGGTCTGTATTTTTGTTTTTGCCACAGTTATACCCAGAGCCAGTAGTTATGAAGAGATCACTCACTGTCTTATGGAGAGTAAGATACATCTTTGTCTTTAAAAGAGAAATCTTCAAATATTAAATATTTCTTTATAAGTGGAAATAGTTTATGAAAAAATAAAATAATTCAGACTCTTGTGTTCTCTGTTAAGCACTCTCACTTCT
Organism: Gracilinanus agilis; assembly: GCF_016433145.1. Lineage (NCBI taxonomy): Eukaryota > Metazoa > Chordata > Mammalia > Didelphimorphia > Didelphidae > Gracilinanus > Gracilinanus agilis. Next base: position 5,179 of record NW_025354352.1, read on the forward strand.
TATTAGTATTTGGTTTCTTTTTCAATAACCTTTTTCTATGGTTTCTAAAAACCAGAGTCAGGCAAACCTTAAGAGGAAAAATTGGGTTCAGCTGTTCACTCATCATTTCGGGAAATAAAAGATTCAGGAAAGAAAGCCAAGAGAATATAAATAAGGTTAGAAAAATTTTGTCACCTATTTCTGAGTCACAAGGCACATACTCTTTAGCTCTGGGTAAATGAAACTCAGTGTCTTATCTTAACAAATTTGAATGAAACAAGACCCATATAGGCATTTGGAGATAGCCATCAAGTTGTCCCACTCCATATCTCCTGGGTAAGTAGACTCTGCTACTTTTGTGAGTACTGTAAGAAGACAGCACTGGCTTGATGCACCCTTCCTTGCCCTCCTGGCTTCAAGAAGTGTCATGATGCTAGAATTACAGCTCATCAGGTATATGAAGTCTAGGGGTAGGATATTTTAGGGGCTCAAGATAGCAACTGCTTTCAGGCCAATTAGGTGGCTCAGTGGATAAAGGGGAGTCCTGAGTTCAAATCTGCTCAGATAATTCCTAGCTGTGTGATCCTGGGCAAGTCACTTAACCTCAATTTCCTTATCCTTACCACTCTTCTGCTCTGCTAGTATCAATTCTCAGACAGAAGGTAAGGGGAAAAAAAGATGAAAAAAGAATATCATCTACTTTCCCTAGTTTTTCTGCCTCTCTCTCCCAGAAATTTCTCAGCTAACATGTCTCTGTTTACAGCATCACAGGATTGTCTTCCAGAGGAATTCTAAACCCACTTGGGGCAATAGGAACAAAGAAGCATATGAATGACACCTTTTTCTCTGATATATACTAAAAAATAACTTTGCATGTTTGCCTTGATATAGATTTGGCTGTTGCCTCAGAAATCTACATGATATAGAAGATAGATTGGTGGGCCTAGAGTCAGAAAGACCTGAGTTCAAATCTGGCCTTAGATATTTACTAATTTTATGACCCTGGGCAAGTCAGGTAACTTCTGTTTGTCTCAGTTCCTTTTGCTGTAAAATGGGGATAATAATACTAATACTGTCTCTGGCTTCTTGTAAAGATCAAGTGAGATAATATTTATAAATTGCTTAGTACTGTATCTGGCATATGGTAAGTGCCATCTAAATGCCAGATATACTACTAGTAGTAATTATAATGAAAAAATAATACACATATTACACATAATGGGCTACCAATTTGATCTTTTTAGGACTCAAGTATCCTTATCTGTAAAATGAGGAGGTTGGAGTAGATGTAATAAATGACAGATGAGGAAATGAGATCCTCCAAAATGAAATGATTAGCCTATTATTACATGATTAGTATGTATCAAAGAATATATAACTGTAAGGTAATATATATTATATTGCTATATATTATAAAATGACACATTTTATAAATAAAAATTTTATAAATAAAAAATCATGATATTTTGAACCTAGGTCTGACTTAAATTCAGAACTCTTTGTACTATATACTGTTGCCTTCTGATTTGGGAAAATTGAGATAATTCTTTGTTTTAGTGAGATATTTTGTTATTTGTCCTGAAACAAAAACCATCATAGCTTAGACTGCATGTGAATCTTAATTTTCTCTGCCCTCTTGCTTTGTTTTCTGACTGTGACCTTGATTTCTGTATAAGCCCTGCACTGCTGTCTGTAGTCCTTTTAACTTCATGATCCATCTGCCTTATTCTTGACTTTTTAATCCTTGTCTCTCCTGAACAGATGGCTCTTCTCCTTACCAAGACAAGCCCTTCTTCTTGTACAAGGGATCTCATTCTATCAGGTTTTTTCTCCCCAGCAGATACTCCCCTCTATCCTACCCACTCTCACTTATCTTTAATCTTGCTTTGTCTAATGACTCCTTACCTACTGTGTACACCTATGCCCATGTCTCACCAATTTCAAAAAACTCTGACTTGATCTACCTATCCCCACTAGCTCTCATTCCATAGAGGTCCTTTTTATCTCCCAGAGATGTTGTCAGGATCAAATGAGATAGTGATCATAAAGCCTTTAGCACAATGCCAGGCACATAACAAGCACTTTATAAATGTGAGCTATTATTATAATTGTTAATAATTCTGTGTCTAAACTTATTGAGAAGGCAATCAGTAATTGGGTCTTCCACTTAGTTTCTTCTTATCTTCTTTATTGTAGATCTTTGCCTCTAATCTCATCTTTCAACTAAAACTGCTATGTTTTTCTAATTTACCAACAATTTCTCTTTTTAATCTTTTACTGTAACAACTATATAACTTTATATATATGAACTTTATTAAAAAAATTTTAAAGCCCTTACCTTCCATCTTGGAATCAATCAATACTGTGTATTGGTTCTAAGACAGAAGAGCTGTAAGGGCTAGGCAATGGGGGTTAAGTGACTTGCCCAGAGTCACACAGCTAGGAAGTCAAGG
>NW_025354353.1:0-3034 GCF_016433145.1 Gracilinanus agilis
AAATTGCCTAATCAGAGGGGCCATCTCCCCCCTCCTAGCCCAGCCCGCTCCTCCGAGCTGCATGTATAAGTAATGAGACTCAGCAGCCCCAACAGGAGCCAATATAATGGCGGGTGTTACGGGGTCAGCCTCCGAGACAGATAGCGTTATGAACAAGTGACAGGCAGCACAATTATGCCTCCGACTCACAGGGAGAGAGTTGGGAGCAGGAGGCTGAGCCCCAGTGAATATGAATCTCCAGCCCCTCTTCCACGGTCCTTCCACATTGGGCCCTGACCTCCCCTCCATCCTTGGAGCCCCCGTGTTCCCTGCTGCCCACCCCCACTCCTGTGTATGTGTGTATTTAAGGGAAGGGGGGATATGTGGAGGGGGGCGATGCTCATGGGCTGGAAGGGAAGAAAAAAGCAAAGGAGATGTTTTTCATGGTTTTCTGGGAAAGAGCTCTCTGCTGATCCTGTGGGAACCCAGGGAGGAGGGTGGGGCTTGGGGGGATTGGGAGACAGTGACAGGTCCCTAATCCCTGGATGCAAGGAAAGCCTACCCTTCTAAGGGAGATCCCTAGCTATCTCCCCTCTGGAGAGAGGGGGTAGGGGGGGGGGCTCGGGTATTCATTCCATTTAACTAGCATCTATAAAGTACCTACTCTGTGCCAGACACTGGGAACAGAGGAACAAAAACAAATAGTCCTTGCAGTCAAAAGTTCCCATTCTATTAATTAGGGTGCTTACGTTCTGTTGGTCAAAATTCCCGGGTCCCCCCTCTGTGCTCTCAAAGGATCCCTAGGATTTCTCCCTCTGGGACGCTTTGCCCAACCTCCACAAGAACAGGGATGGGGAGGGGAGAACTGCCGAAACAAGCTAAGAGGGGATTTGGATGAGGCTCCAAGGGACTGGCTCCCTCCCTCTTCCAAGGGAGTTAGTTCTCAAACAAAGCAAAAGAGTGATTGATTGACTATGCCTCCGGGGCTTTTCTGTGCAAGAGTATTTGCTAAGGAACTATCCCAGTGCTAGGGGGAAAGCAGGGAAACTGAGGTACTGCCCTTCCTTCTCAGAGGGAAGAGTATGGCTTGGCATTCTGACTTCTCCATTCACTTGCCTCTAGGTTATTCTGAACTGAGCATTTTGATGGATTCTGTGGGCATTTTGATGTCTGTTTGTTTCTCATCTGTTCTCAGCCTATCTCCACCATTGGTAGGTAGTTTACAGACAGACCTCCCTGCCTCTGACAGAAGCAAAGATTTATGGAGCACCTACTAGGTCTGTCTGTCTTTCTGTGCCTTTGCCTACCTGTCCCAGACCAGGACCATGAGTGTGTGTGTCCTGGACATGTAATGACTGGAGCTATAGCCCTCCTGGGTCCCTGCTGCAGTTCCTTTGATAAATCCAGAGGCACTTGTCCACCCTTATCCATCCTGACTCCCCCTCTTCCTCCAGCCTCTCAGAACATGATGGTGCTTGGGGATCCTCAGCATGCCAGCTCAGGAAAGGGGAGGGGGTATGGAGAGGAGGTTTAATTAGCAGCCAATGCCAGGCAGCGGGCGGCAGGGAGAGGAGCCGCACTGACTTTTCCCTGTATAGATCCATCTCTCCGGGAGAGGCACTCACCATGCCCAGCTTCAGCTTTGCTTCGGCTTGGTTATTTTCAGAATCTGTTTAACCCCTTCTCTGCCACCCCTTGGCCTCTCTTCTTGAGCATATTCTGGTCTCAGGATCTCCTTGACAAAATTCTTGTCTTTTCCTTCTAGGGCTCCTAGTCCCTCCTCAGACTCAGGAAATAAAACGATCTTCCCATCAGGGTCTCTGTCTAACCTTGCTCTATTAACATCAACTTTATGCTTCCCCCCACCTTTCTCTTCTTCATCCCTATTTTCAGGTCACTTCTTCCTCATTTTTATTTACCCCATCTCTCCTTGATTCCATTTTCAGCATGTTAATTTGGGCTAAGGGAACTGTGGAAAGTTGGGGTGTCAAATTCCATCTCCCGTTCCCACTCTATCCCCACCCACAACATTAATGTTCCCCCTCTTATTGGGAGTAGACAAATTTTGGGGGAATAGAAGACAAAAAGAAAGAATCCCAGTCTCCCATTCACCTCCAGACCTTACCCTCTCCCTCTCCCCTGCTCCATCTTCTCTCACCCTCAGGGACACTGGCCAACTGAGATGTCAAATACTACCAAAGGGAGAGTTAACTCACTCCAGACTGGCAATAGAACCCTACAACCTGAGGCCTTCAGTCCTTCCTATCTCCTGATCATTCCCAGGAGGGCCATGGGCAAAGTCTAGACAATTAGAAACTGGCCAGGAGGATGAGTTATTAATGCTGTCCTTTCCAGCCAGGGAGAAGATAACAAGGGGAGTCTACACAATGTCAGGGAGCTCTAAGACTGAAGTGATTCTGGAGAATACGGGAGCCTGGAATCTTTAGCATCTCTCAACTTTGGAAATAAGGGAATCCTCATCTGGGCAGCAAAAGAACTGCCTTCTGGGATATGGGGCTTGGCAGAACTTGTTACAAGAAAGTGCTTGGAGAACATCATCATCATCATCATCATCATCACCTTAACTGACATTTCTATAGCATACCTAATTTTATGAAGCACTTTACCTAGATAATCTCATTCAGTCCTCTACCCCGAGTTCTTATTATCTCCTCTTGACATCTGGGGAAACTGAGATTCCTAGAGATTAAATGACTTATCTAAAGTCATATAGCTGGTCAGTATCTGAGAAAGGATTGGAAGCCAGGTTACTCTGATTCCAGCTCTAGCCATCTATCCTCTGTGCTATAAAAGTAAAGAAATTAACCAATCTGGAGAGGATATAGAGAAATGGTCAGAGGCAGCTAGGTTGCTCAGTGGGTAGAAAGCCAGGCCTAGAAATGGGAAGTCCCGGGTTCAAATGTGCCCTGGGCAAATCACTTAAACCCCATTGTATAGCCCTTACTGCTCTTCTGCCTTGGATTTTGTACTAATTCTAAGATGGAAGGTAAGGAAAAGAAAAGAAAAGAAAAGAAAAGAAAAGAAAAGAAAAGAA
>NW_025354354.1:0-7717 GCF_016433145.1 Gracilinanus agilis
GGCTGCCTCGATCTCCCAAACTCTAGCTTCAGTCAGGCTTTCCTTCTGATTGGATGAACCCCAAACAGCTTTAGTTCGCAGATAGCAAAGGCTTGTCCAAGCCAGGAAAAGGACATCACTGAGGATGTACAGTTCAGGCCTGGACAGCCCTCGGTAACTAAAGCCGACCTCATAAGTGACTAATTGATTTCTGTTCCCTGATTAAATGTTCAGCACTTTACATGGCGGCAGAAGGAGGTCAGTGCTACCTCCCCCCCACCTTCAGCAACTCGTGGGGAGAGACAAAGAAATTGATTTTCCAATCGATGCTCTGAGCAATGATTAAATGTTCTCTGCACAACGGCCCTAATGAGTCCCGGAGGCGCACCGAGCCTTTAATTAGAGGCTCCCATGGGGGCTGGAGCTAGTGGGCTGCCCAGGGGCCGGGGGCTGGCTCAGAGAAAGGGCTGAGCCCCAGGAGATCTACGGGCAGGCCCCCGGGGCAGAGACCCTCCGGAAGGGTATTAGACATATGTACGTGGATGCGTACGTGAGCCTGTAGTCCTGCGAGCTGGGAGTCTGGTGTATTCGCGGTCTAGGATGCCACTTGCACCAATCTTTGCGAGTATGTTAGGCTGCAAGCAGGTGGGTTCCAGAAACCTTTGCTCCAGAAATTCTCCCGGATCCTCCCCACCCAATACACTCCTCCCCAGGGCATCCAGATAATCAGAGCAGGGGGGGGGGGGGGCGGGCTCCCACTTATGCCTCTGGGTCAATTTGGTTGCTAGAATGGCACCGGGAGGCTTGGGCAGGAAATGAATCCCCCATAAACGCCACAGTGTTTTCATTACTCGCTGCCCGGCCCCACTGGCCTGGCAGCCCCATTGGAGGAGCTCAGACTAAAGACTTTAGAAATTCAAATGAGGCTCTCGGGGGAAAACTGGGCTTAAACATTCCCCAGCGCAGGCGGCTTTATTGAAGGAATAAACTATATTTGCAAAGTAAGATATTGAGCCTGTCACTTTCTCTTAGCGTTATAATGAGATCGAGGGAGGGAGCCAGGCAGGACGGGGTTCCCAAGGGGGAAAGAGGCAGCAGTGGGGAACCTCTCCCACCCTTCGCTTCCTCGCTCCCCTCCCCCCAAGCCCCCTAGATGGGATATGGGCAGATAGATGTTCACTCCCCTCCCTCCGTTTCCATTGGCTGGAAAGCTCCACTCCCTCACTGACTCCCCAAACCTTTGTACTATTAATACCCCCAGGGTGGGAAGAGGTCGGTGTAGGCTGGGGATGCTCCGAATGGTATTTGCCAGACCCTGGAAGCCCAAGTCAATTTCTTTCCCCTACAGCTCGTTCTCCAGACAATCCCTAACGTCCACCCCAAAGGCTCCCTCATCATTCATCTCACATACCTGAGGCAGAATTCTGCACCGGGACCTGGGAAGAGTTGGGGAAGGAAATTCTGCTTTCTGGGGTTTCCTAGTGTTTTAATGATGGTTGGGGTTGGAGAAAGGGGCAGGGAATAAGATACTCCATGCCTCAGATCCAGACAGAGACCCAGGAGGAGGGGGCAATGATGAGTTAATATACGCTTCTTCCTGAGGGAGGTCTGATGCAGAGCTGGGAAGGACAAGTAGGAGGGAGCAATGGGTTGAGGAGAGAGGTGGCTCTGCCAGGGGTTGGTGGGGAGTAGAGGAGGTTTACCCCCACTGGAGGAGAGATTATGCGTTGTGATCCCCACAGATTAGGGGCGGTAAGTACCATGTTGGCAGTTTGGTAAAGCCTATTGAACTCTTCTCAGGATCATGTTTCTGAATTCATAAAATAAAATGCAAAAGAAACAAATTGCATTGAAATATAGTTATCAAAAGATTAGAAGTTCCAAGTTCACGGTCTTCCTGAAATCGGTTCACCAGTGCTCTTGGGAGTTCATGGACCCCAGGCTAAGAACTTCATCCAGAGATGAAAAGAGGGTAAGATCCTGGAGTGGCAAAGAGTTCCAGGGCTCTTTGGCCTTGAGTCAGGCCCAGACGTTCCCCGCCAGGGACTTTCCCAGTCTTTCTCAGCTTCTCTGTTATAGCACTGGTCATGGGTACCAGCTGTCCAATAAGGGGAATAAGGGACATTCTGGCACCATGAACATAGCAGGAGGGTACTAAACATGCCAAATATGTACCTCTCTTCTTGTTCAGCACTGCCCCCTTCCCATACCCCCAAACATGCTTATCCAGTTCAGGATCTTAGAGGGAATTCACTGCTGATCAAATAAAGGATATCTTTAATTTTATTTTTTTTCCAATTTGAAAAAAAAAGTTTTAATCTTTTGGACACTTAAATTTTATTTTATTCTTTCAACTGAAGGACAGGATGAAGCTACAACAGGATTCTGGGCTTGAAGCTCAGTTTTACAAGGCCTGATGCTCAAAAAAAAATCCCTACCAGCCCTGAACTCAGCTTTCTCCACCTCTGGGGCCTATAGTGCCAACCAGAGCAGCTGTGGCTCTATGCCTATGCCAGTTCACAGAGCAGTGCCAGACCTGGGGGAAGGGGCATCTAGTGTGGCAGGTCATGGGGCAGCTGGCTTGTCACTTGTGCCCTAAGCCCCAAGAAAAGATAGGAGCTGACAGTATGCCTGGTAGAGAGGAAAAGTGAGAGGTAGACCAGGAAGGGGCAGAATGGGTCTCAATGAGGTAACAGGAACAAAGTCCTTCTGGGGAAAAGGCCGGGGTGGGAGATACTAAGTCCTCTCCATTGTGGAAGATCACACTTGCAGGGTAGCTGCCCTCTTTGGGGATGGATAGAATTACTACATAACAACTGTTCTCTCCATTTCCAGAGTTTGGCAGCAAGAAAGGGGTGGGGGTAGTCTAAGGACCCTACATTCAGAGAGGTATTTAGGGAAGCTGCAAGATAGGTCAGAAATCTCCATCCTCTAAACATTTGAGACCTGGGAGGAAGACCAACATTGTTTATAGTTAAGGAAGGAAATGAGAAAATAAGTATTTATTAAGCATTCACTATATGCCAGGTTATTGTAAGCACTTTTCAAATATTGTCTCATTTGATCCTCACAACTGTGGGAGGCAGGTGCTATTATGATCCTCATTTTACCACTGAGGAAAAGGAGGCAGATGGAGGTTAAGTGATTTGCCCAGGGTACATAGCTAATGTCTGGGACCTGATTTGAATTTAGGTTTTCCTTACCACTGCACCACATAGTTGTTTCCCCCCATGCATACTCTTCTCTCTCCCCATCTCCTTTTTCCTTCTCCTTTTTTCTTCTTTCAGTCTCTCTCTCTCTCTCTCTCTCTCTCTCTCTCTCTCTCTCTCTCTCTCTCCTAGTCTCTCTCTCTTTCTCTGTCTCAACACGCACATATGGCATGAAAGCTGACCAAGTGAAGTATGAACTTCTAAGACCCACCTCAGACTTCCTGTGAACCGTCTACATTTTTTCTACTCTTTCCTTTTTATTATGCCTTTGGTTTTAGGGTGGTTTCCTTGCTAAAAACCTCGAATTCTGCAGGAAGCCTTTGCTCCATAGTGCTAGTGTCTTCCTTTGAGATTATCTCCAAATTATCCTTCATATATCTTGTTTTTACATAGTGGTTTGTGTTGTTTCCCCTCTCCCCTCCCCCACCCAAATTGGATTCAGAGCTCCTCTAAGTCAGGACCTTTCTTTGTATCTTTAAAGTTTAGCCAAGGTGCCTGGCACATTTGTTGTTGTTCACTCAATTTTTGGTCATGTCTGATTCTCCATGACCTACCATTTGGAGTTTTCTGGGCCTAGATACTGGAGTGGCCTGTCATTTCCTTCTCCAACTCATTTTCCAGATGAGGAAACTGAGGCAAACAGGGTTAAGCTACTTACCCAGGGTCATATAACTAGGAAGTGTCTGAGGCCAGATTTGAACTCAGGAAGATGAGGCTTCCATTCTATGCGCTATGGTACCACCTACCTGCTGCCTGACACAGTAGTAGATACTTAATAAATGATTATTGATTTGACTTAACTGTTACTTCTGGAGCCCAAGAGGAAGCCTGGACAAGTGTCAAGGGCTTTGATTGCTAATATCCTAATGTGGGATGTCCCTTAATATCTTCCCCTGCCCTTCATTCTCCTCTTAAGCAAAAGATCTAGTTCTTGCCCCATCCCTATGATTCCTGAAGACAGTTTCTAATGAAAACCGGAAAGGACTGTGCTATCCTACCTGTGCCCACCTCATCCTCCTTCTGGTGGCTGCTGAGGCACATGGGTAAGAGTAAACGATCAGATTAGGGAAAGGTCCCTTATGAAGAGCAAGTTAGAGCCTCCCCCCTGTCCTCCCACCCATCTCTAACTGTGGAAGATATTGTCTGAGTGTCGACCTCTCTTTGGCCCTTTCCCTGGATCTCAGCTGTGCTCCCTGTGGGTGATGAAATGGGCAGTGATGGGTAAGCTTGGCAGCAGGGCTGGAGTGGCAAGGCATGCCTGCCCTCGGCACTTTCTTTCCTGACTTGTCACCACTCCCAGGCTGCCCAGCCAGCCATCGATGCAAAACCACAGTGACAAGATCCAGAGAGGGAGGGAAGGGGAGCTGAGCCTGGGGTGTGGGGGAGGGGGGAGAAGGGAGAAGGGAGAAGGGAAGATGTAGGGTAAGGGCTTTTCTTACAATCCACCAGAGCAGTGATGTGACAGCTTCCCATCTGGGGGCCAGTTCCCTGGGAGAAAAGATAGGGAGAGGAGTGGGAATCTCTCTGCTTCTGTTTCTGCCCATTTCTGTTTCTTTCTCCAATACTGATGCTAACTCTCCATCTGTCTTTCTCTATCAGTCTCTGTCTCTGACGTTGACTCTGTCTGACTCGTTTCCTGACTTTTCCCTCATTTTCTTTTCTATTTGTCTTTGTGACCCATTTCTCAGGATCTTCCCCTCTGTCTCTCTCATTCTCCCTGGCTATCTCTGTCTCCCTGACTCTCTTTCTCCCCCCAGCCTTTTCAAGATCCCTTGAATTTTCTGATTCTGCCTCTGCCATTGACTTTGTAGCCTTCTGTGCCTCTGTCAATTCAGTTCAATAAGTTTTAGTCAAACACTTACTATGAGTGAACAAGGGCAACTAGGTGGTGCAGTGGATAGAGCACCAAGCCTGGAATCAAGAAGACTTGAATTCAAAGCTAGCCGCAGACATTTACTAGCTATGTGACCCTGGGTAAATCATTTCACTGTTTGCCTCAGTTTCCTCATCTATAAAATGAGCTGGAAAAAGAAATAGCAAAAACCACTCCAGTATCTTTGCCAAGAAAACCCCAAATGGGATCATGAACAACAAATGAAAGAGCTATCCTTTTGGGAGGTCAAAAGGCAAGAATGAGATAGGTTCTGCTCTAAAGGAACTTGAATTCTACCAGGAGGATACAAGAGGTACACCAAGAAGTAAATAATTTTTTCTGCTTCTCTTTTCTCTTAATACCACCAATATCTTCAGAGGAAGGACTGCAGGAGAGGAAACATAAGAAAAACAACTGCTTGAACTCATGGGTCGGGGTGGACATGATTGAGGGTGTGGACTCGAAACTACCACACCAATGCAACTACCAACAATTTGGAAATTGGTCTTGATCAAGGAAACATGACAAAACTAGTGGAAATGTGCGTCGGCCATGGGTGGGGGGATTGCGGGGGGGTGAAGGGGAAAGTAGGAGCATGAATCATGTAACCATGTTAAAAATGAATATTAATAAATGTTTAAAATTTAAAAAAAATACCACCAATATCCCCAGAGGTGAAACATGGTAGTTTCTACGTACAACATAATTAGTCAGAACCCCAGAAAATAGGCCTTCTGTGCCTAAATGTGGATGTGTTTTAAGAGTATATGTGAGGGGGACAACTGGGTAGCTCCATGGATTGAAAACCAGGCCTAGAGATGGGTGGTCCTGGGCTCAAATCGTCCTAGCTGTGTGACCCTGGACAAGTCACTTAACCCCCATTGCCTAGCCCTTACCTCTCTTTTGCCTTGGAACCAATACATAGTGTTGATTCTAAGGCAGAAGGTAAGGGTTAAAAAGAAAAAAAAGAGTATATGTGAGACTGGTATAACAGATATCAGGCTATTTACTACCTGGGAGGGTGGGGTGGAAGAGGGAGAGAATCTATATCACAAAATGTCAGAAAACAATTGTCAAAAATGGTTTCTACATGTAATTTAAAAAATTAGTTAAAAAAAAAGTAAATAAAAGTATATGTGAGAAAGGCAGCAAGGTGATTCAGTGGATTGAGAACCAATCCCAGAGGTCCTAGGTTCAAATCTTGCCTCCGACACTTCCTAGCTGTGTGACCTGGGCAAGTCACTTAACCCCATTGCCTAGCCCTTACCACTCTTCTGATACTAATAATCAATATCTAAGACAAGAGGTAAGGATTAAAAAAAAAAGAATACATGTGACTGAGTGAGTTAAAGAATATATAGGAGTGAAGCAGAGCATGTGATTGTGTGTGTGTGTGTGTGTGTGTGTGTGTGTGATTTGTATTCAAGGTAGAGGCTGCTGGGAGTTTATAAATACTATATCTCTAAAGCAGATGCTCAAATATCTCTTTTGTTGAGAGTTGAGGAGGCAGGGCATTTTCTTCTAATGTCCTCTCTGACCACAACAGGGAGGCTCCTTGAAGGCAGGGCCTTAAGCTCTTGTTACTCCAAATGCCTAATACTAAAAACAGCCTTAGTTTTCCCTCTAGGAGGAAAGCCCATGAGCCCCCAATTCCAGCCTGTTTCCCCATATATCATGTTCCTTCAAATCAGGTCAGGATTCTGGCTAAATCAAGGAAAGTGGATAGGAGTGCCTGGTAGGGTCCCTGCCCCCTCCCTCTGCCTGTCAGCCACTGATCTGTTCTGTGTTCCTATAAATATTTACAAATCCCAGTTGCTGAGAAGCAAGACATCTTTCCTCTGGCTGAAGCCCATAGGCTGTAGATTTAGCAGAGAGAAACTAGCAAGGATGGGAGGGAAGGATGGAAAGCAGGAGTGGGGGTGGGTATCAGGACTCCAGGATCTAATGTTGGATCTGTTTGAGTCATGGAGATCTAGACTCCCCAGATCTAGAAAGGTCCTTCCATCTCTCTCTCTTACGTGGTACCCACATCCTCTCTCCTACCTGATAGAAGCCCCTGTGGCAGCTGTCTCCCTTCTTCTTTGAACTACCAAGGTCCATCGTCCTGCCTCTAGGCAGAGATGATACATTCCTCTCCCTCAGAGCAACTAGCTTCCCTCTCTTTTAAAAAAAAACTAGAAAAATCTCTTTGGGGTCCAGTGTTATTATCTTAATATTATCCTCAGGACACCCCAATTAACTCATCCACAACCTTCTAGATCTTCATTCAAATCTGGGCTTAAATATTCACTAACTGTATGATCCTGGGCAAGTCACCTAAACTGCCTACCTCAGTTTCCTCAGCTGTAAAATGAAAATAATAATAGCACCTTCCTCCCAGGGTTTTTGTGAGGATCAAAAGAGATGTTTGGAAAGTCCTTAGAATAATGCCTGACATAGTAGGCACTAAATAATCAATTACTTTTCTCTTGATCTTTCTCAATCTTTTCCTTGAATATTTCCTGAATATTTGAGCGGATTATCACCTTGTTTTACAGCTCTCTACTTTGCTTATCTTTCCTGGTATCTTACACTCTTATTAGACTGTGAACTTCCTGGGGGCAGGAATTCTTTTCTCTTTTCTTTTCCTTTCTTTCCCCTTCCCTTCCCTTCTCTT
>NW_025354355.1:0-4111 GCF_016433145.1 Gracilinanus agilis
GAAGGAAGGAAGGAAGGAAGGAAGGAAAGAAGTCACTTAATTCTTGATAATTACAATATCCAAACTTGACCCTAGACTAGTTGAAGACGTATACTCTGCCCTTTCCTCTTTATATAGGTAGTAGACTTTGGATATAGAACATCATATCTCCTATCAGATATTGTTGAAACATTGGTTGCTTTTATAGAACAGCTTTATTTTCCTTTCTTTTTTTATCCTTATCATAAGATATGGTTCATTGGTTAGGGGAGAAGGGAGGAATGTACTCTGAAATGAAGGTGACATAAAAATAAAAGATACTCATAAACTTAGAGCCAGTATATGCTAAAATAAAAACAGTACTGACTCTATGATCCAAGGACCTAGGTTTGGATCCCACTTCTGATCCCTTGAACCTGTATGATATTGGATAAGGCATTTAAACCTCTCTGGGTCTCAGTTTTCTCATTTCTAAAGTGTGGCTGCATGCCTACTCTCATCTCTAGATGGACTAAGTCACTTCTGAAGTCCCTTCCAACTTAATATTTATTTACTGAAATCATCCACTTAATTCTTTGTGGAAGAGTCTCATTTCTACTTGTGATCCCATTAAAGATGAATGAGTTGGGAAGATAGAGTTAGGCCATTTCAAGGTCAGCTTTCTAGATGCCATTTTCTAGCCTTTGTTTTTTTCCTATTAGTTCTCACTTCCTAAGATCTTAAGAAAAACAAGGAACTTGGGAGAGAAATGGGAGAAAATTAGTAGCAAGGAGGTACAGTGAAAATCCGGGCATTGATCTGGGTCCATGTGGCATAGGAAGCCCCTCTCAAGAATGGAAAACCCCAAATGACTTGTTTCTATATAATGACAGCTCTGTGGGAACTTTCAAATACTCTCCATTTCTCACAGGCACCCAAGTTTGGTTGGGGTAAGGGTAGCCAGATTGATGCATGAATACAGGTTTTAGGGCTGTGGGAAAGAAGCATGGGATAGTGGGAAGAACATTACTCAGAGCACCTCTATGGTTCTATTTAGACTTGAATCTACTTCTTGCTAGCTAAGTAATATGAGCAAGACACAAGATCTCAATGCCTTTATCTATGAAATTCATTGGGAATTTGTTAAAACAATTTATACAATTTATTAAAATGTCTATATGCCAGGCATTATTTGAGTTGCTGGGGGTGCAAAGTAAAATATGACACAGATCCTGCCTTCAAAAAACTTACATTCTACTGAAGCATATAATATATACATAAATATTTAGAATAATATATTTATATATTATATTTAGAATAGATATTTTAATTAGGAAAGAGAGACTAATAACTAAGTCAAATAAAGCCTACCCAAGTGGAACTTTAAAGGAAGCTAAGAATTCTGAGAAATGGGGATTCAGGAAGAGCCCAATCCAAGCAGGACAAACAGCTTGTGTAAAGCCATAGAGTTGGGAAATGGGATGTCCAGTTTAATGCATACCATGTAGACTAGTTGGACTGGATCATCAAATGTCAAAGAGGATGAGAGAACTAAGTCTAAAAAGCTAGGCTGTTGGCAAATTGTGAATCAGGGCTTTAAATGCCAAACTGAAGAGTTTGCATGTTGTCCTATAGGCAATGGGGAGCCCTTGGAGATTACTGAGCAAGAGAACAGTATATTTTGATATTGGTACAGAGGATAGAATACAGAGATAGCCATTAAAAGGGTGGTGTGATAATTCATGGAAGGCACGGTGAAAGACTGAATGAGGGTAATGAGAAGGAAGAAGGGAATAAGATTTTCTCAATGTAGAGTCAGTCAATAAACATTTATTAACTGCCTACTATGGATCAGGCATTAATTATATCAAGCTCTAGGATACAAAGCAAGACAAAAGAATGTCTCTTAGACTGTAAACTGATGGAGGTGTTTACCATCTCAGGGATAAGACTCATCAGTTGTGATTGTTCAGTTGTTTTTCAGTCCCACTTTTTTGTGTCCTATTCTTCCTGAACCCATTTGGGGTTCTCTTAGAAGAGATTCTGTAGTGCTTTAGCCATTTCCTTCTTCAGTTCCTTTTATAAATGAGGAAACTGAGGCAAATAGGGTTAAGTGATTTGCCCTGGGTTACACAGCTATAGTGTCTGAGGGCAGATTTGAACTTAGAAAGATGAGGCTTCCTGATTCCCGACCTGGTATTCCATCCACTACATCACCATGATGCTTAAGACTCATCAACCCCTGGAAAATGGAGGAGTTAAATTAGGTGACATTTATCATTGCTTCCACCCCAAAACTTCTGTGATTTTTAAGAATCAGGTCCCTGTCTTAGATATTTTTCTGTGGTCTGTGGCAGAGAGTGCTTGGGGAGAGCTGCTGACGAGGCAGGCATTTTTTTTCAAGTGTTTGGGAGGCAGCTTATGCAAGTCACTTTCAAGGTTTCTTATTAAGACAAATTCTAGGAGAATAATATGGTTTGGACCTCTAAGCACATGTTCCTTCATAATTTGAGCCATTGCTTTCCTTTCAGTGTTTCTCAGGGTACTTGGATAAATCTTGGAGCCTGAAATCTACTTACCATTGGAGATGTTATTGATTACCTTAGCCCAAGTCTGCCATAAATAGGCACAAAATAGCACTGGTTAGGATCCTAGACAGTGAGCTATAAGGACCCTCATTCATTCAGATCATCCTCCTCATTTTATAGATGAGAGAAATGAAGCAAAGAGGTGTTAAATGACTTGCTCAAGGTCACACAGTAAAAGTTCTTTCCTAAGGATTGAGATTCCAAGTTTCTAGAAATTTCAAAAGAAGGGTCTTAATTTTCCCAGAACGGTCAAGATTATTTGAAGAACCGAAGGGAAGTGGCACAGGAAGAAACAAGAGTTATTTTTTTAATTGTCTCTATTTTGTTTAAAACTTAAAATTAATTTTCTTTAGCTAACAATCCCATAGTTATTCACCTCTGACTTTGGAGGGCTATTCTATAACCATCTGACCCCTTTCCCAATTTCTTCTTTTTACCTTTTCCCTCTACTTTCTGAATAGTAAACATTTATCAGAGGAATTGAATTGTTATTAAAAAGTAATTTTGATCTGGAAGGTATAAAAAGAGATATGGAATTAGAAGTGGAAATGTAGAGGAGAATAGTAAGACAAGGGGCCTCGGCTGGAAGCCCCACACTGTGCACCCAACCCTTCTTAAAGGGTTCACTCCGGGAGTTGTGCATTTTAAAAGCAACATGTAAATTCAGTATTTGGGCATGTGTGATTGCATCCTTTTTCCTTTCAGTCTTTACATGATGATAAACACTTACTTCGGGCTAGCAGTCTGCCCGATGGGGCACAGAGCTCTGAATTAGACACGGTTCCTGCAAAGAAGGTTCAAAATCTAAATACAAATTAGAGAGGCAGGATAAAAAGCATCCAGAAAGGGCCAAACATTCTACAAGGGCAAACCTGTCAGTGCAGGTATTCAAATTGTATTTTCCAGCATAATTTGCCAAGTGTCTTAGCTGTACACACACAAATATTGTCAGTGTCTGCACATTTGCACAATATGTGACCAGATGTAAGCACACGGCTCTCCCGATGTTCACTTTTAGCTTGATGAATTTAAAGGCTAAATTTAGGCAACCACCTGAAAATCCAGCTCCTGTTTTTAAAACTTGCTCCCGAATTCCCAGTTTAAATTGCAGGGTGAAACACTATGTAAATGTTGATGCAAGCCCATAACCAACAGAAGGCCAATGGGGCTCTGTCTCAGAGTGCAAACATAGTGGAGGGGGGCATAGATTTCCTTCCCAGGAGGGTATCAATACTTCACTTCACCATCCACTGGAGATCTTGGGGAAGTCATCTTCAACTGCTCCCATGGAATTCTCTAGCCATCCCTTTCCCATCATGCCCCTGCTAACCCTCTCTCCCTATCCTATCCAAGCCAAATTGTCTTTTACTGATATACTTCATCCCTAGGAAGAGTTTTAGCAAGTTAAATCAGCTCCATGTTTGTGATTGATATATGGCATATGCCAGGTATGCTTTGGAAATGGTACCTTAAAAAACAGATGTTCTTCCTTTGTATGAAGTATGTTTACTCTTTTAATATATTGTGTGTGTGTGTGTGTGTGTGAGAGAGAGAGAGAGAGAGAG
>NW_025354356.1:0-5571 GCF_016433145.1 Gracilinanus agilis
ATATATATGTATATATATATGTATATATATACATATATATACGCATACATATTTCACTTAGCTCTAATTGTTATTTGTCATTTCTTTCAACTGTGAATGTAGGAAAAAATGTTAGGTGGATAAGAAGTCAATATGTTTTTCCCAGATTGCCTAAGGTATTCAAAATATTTTTTTTTAAAAATAATAAGGGCTCTTGCCCTTAAGAAAGAGGCTCTGAGGTGACCTTTAGAGGCATCTTGATGTTGTGGTCTATCCACTCTAATGATACATGAGCAAATAGCACATGGTTTTAGTAAAGAATGGTCAGAATTTGACCCAGGCAAGATGGGAGATGGCTATAATGTTAATTCTTTAAAATAAAAGTGCTTCAAGAAAGCCAGAAATAAATCTAGTTATGATAAGCAAGGCAAGGAGAGGCTTACTCATCACAGGGAAAAGTGGGGCTCATTAAAGAAGGTAATTATTAACTCTGACATACAGATCTGTGTGCTGCTTTAGATTAAGGTTCTTAACGAGGCATTTCATTGTATATCCTCAACTGAGGGATTTGAAGAAACAGGCTTCCTCAAGAAGTCAATGCAAATGGGAATACTGTGCTCAAGGGTTTTGATGGTGAAGAGTTTGGTGAAGTTGGGATGTACAATAGGAAAAATTGTTTTCACTGAAAAATTCTGTTTGTTTGAATGCCTAGAAAGTGTATGTGCTTATAAATTAGAAACATTTTTGTGTGATTCTTGTTCACTAATTTAAAAATGAGACAAATAATCCAACCATTTGCCATCTATAATTTTCTTAGAAATTTAACTGTCTTGATTTTTCCCCAGACCTATGACTTACTTGGTATATGGAGATCCTCAAATAAGGAGATTCATCAACCTATGTTGATTAGGACTTGCTAAGAAAGAAAGTGACAGGGCAAGCATCACACAGTTTCTGTATTTCAGATAAAGGACTTGAACATAGATTGTTTTGATTCAGATTTCATCTCCCTAACTACTATGCAATCCTGCTTCTCTTCAAGCAACCATCTTGAAAAATTGTTTTAAAATATTAACCAGAGAATGTTCTATGTGATTGCATTTGTGAAACTTCTGATTTTTTTCTTTCTCTCTCCTGGTCATCATTTCTGTTTTTCTTTTCTTACATTACTGATAAATATGAGAGTATGCTCTTCATTTTTAATTCACTCTGGGGGCATAGGCTTGCATGATTTGTATCAGATATCACTTGGATGAGAATGTGTCTGGAGAACATGCCAAAGGTACTTCATAATGGTGGTAGTGATCAGATACAACATCTGCCTGCATTAAAT
The DNA here is from genome assembly GCF_016433145.1 of Gracilinanus agilis. Classification (NCBI taxonomy): domain Eukaryota; kingdom Metazoa; phylum Chordata; class Mammalia; order Didelphimorphia; family Didelphidae; genus Gracilinanus; species Gracilinanus agilis. Next base: position 1,313 of record NW_025354356.1, read on the forward strand.
CATTCCACCAACAACTGCTTTTTGAGACCTTCTTCTCTACTCATGACTGTGTTAGGTGCTCTAGAGAACTAGGTTTTATTATTGTGTTTTTGTGGAAAGTGACATGATGTAACATGCCAACTTTCCCCCAATATACCAAATGTGTGTATTATGATGTCTTAATGGGGTTCTCCGGTCCTAATTTTTAGACTTCCTCAAAACCAGAGATAATTCTCTAGCCCATTGTTGCAAAGGAAATGGAGCTGGAGTGTTGATGAGATGGAAAGCTAACCTTCTATCTCATTTTTTGAGCATATAGCTAAATTCATAAAAAAAAAAAACCTATGCACCATTAACATGATTTCCCTAAGGAGTGTAACCCGTGCCTTCCAAGAGTAAGCTATAGTATAGTAATTTAGTAACCTCATTTTCTCTACCAAGCAAGTAGCAATGTCTACTGGGTACCCAAGAGGTGTACAAGTCTGAAATAGAGCTTGTGATCTGTGCCCACTGTAGAAGAAATCATTCTAAACTTTCAGCATCTGTGAGCACTTGAGTGTGACCTGGAATATTACTACCTGGCTAAAATCCATTTCCAGTTAAATTACAAACTCCTATTGTTATTCACTCGATTCTCTCTCAGTGGGACTTTCAAGGTTGGTTCATGTCCTTGGTTACCAAACAAAATGTACACTTAGGTCAAACAATCTGTGTGACACAAGCACTGATGTCACTGTCTAACCCTACTACACGCTCTTCAGTTTCTATGATGATGTAATGCTTAAAATATATGTTTAGTCTGCTTCAAAATAAATTCATCATCTACTGGTTTTGTTACATTCTATCTCTCTAATCTTGACAACTGAAAGGGTCTTTCATTTGGTTCTCCTAGTTTTCTCTCTGAATTATATGCAAATTATTGGAGAAATGTGAAACTATTAGTCATTTCGAGGTTCTCAGGTTTCCCCTTATACCTTCTGTACATTTAATGATGAAGACTTGGGTTTTAGAATTTATATATATCCACTGTTACAAATTTAAAATTATATGCTTGAGGTATTTAGAGTCAGAGTACAATGATTCCCAAGCTGTTTAACAAAACGTCATTACTATTTCCCTCTAATACAGATATGCATACACAACTCATTTCACATTTCAGCAAACGGATTTTTAGTAAATAGTTTGATTCCATTAATAGAGTCCTTTGGTAATGATTCAAGCAACAATGATAGCATTACAAAGAAATGACAGGTTGCTTACTGGATGTTCTGGACCAAATCATTGTGTCTTTTTATATTCTGATTTTCCTCTCCATAAAATAAAGGCAATATTACGTATTTTGTGCATTTTATGCATTATCTGTTGTGAAACTTAGTTTGCCTATATGTACAAAATGCCTTATTGTTGCTTTTAAACTAATGAGAGAAATGCACCAATTCAAATTCCAGAATGATACCCTGAGAGCAGGAGTTTGTGGTCTAATCTCTTAAGGCTCACATCTAGGCTTAGATGGCAAATTCCTCCCTGACAAATAACAAATCAGTGGAAGACATATGCTGCATTAAAGGTATATGAGAAAATATTTGTAAGAAAGTCAATCACTTACATTTATTAATGGCTTACCATATTCCAGGCTTTATGCTAACTGCTGGGGATACAAAAAAAGCAAGGAAACACAAATTTTAAGAGAAGCCAGTCAATAAGTATTTAATTATGTATCTGATATGAGATGGACTGTACTAAGGACTGAGTACAAAAAGAGGCAAAAGACAATTCGTGCCCTCAAAGAACTCATGATCTAATAGAGTAGAATGCAATCAAATATTTATATATAATCAAGGTATATACAAGATAAATAGGAAATAATTAATTCTGGGAAGACCCTAGAATTAGGAGGGACTAGGAAAAGTTTTCATTGCAAGGTAGGATATTAGTTGGGACTTGAAGGAGACCAGGAAAAATAGGAGACTAAAATGTGGAGGGAGAGAATTTCAGTCATGGGGGACAATCATGGAAAGTGCCTGAAACCAAGAAAAGGAATGCAACAGCAAAGAAGCTAGTGTCACCATATTGATGAGCATGTGGCTGGCAGTAAGGTTAAGAAGACTGTAAAGGAATGTGTTTCTAGTCGGGTAGATTAGTTTCAGCAAATCTCAAATGTTTTCCCTGATCTTGTCTCCTCTGCTTGTACTTCTGTAAAATAATGCTTACTATTTGCATTCTTTGAATGCATTCCTTCTACATTTCTACTTTTTGAATCCTTAACTCCTTTCAAAGATCAGCTGTACCCTTCCTTCTCTAAAGAATTCTATGACTCCCCCATCCTCAAATATGAGTTTTCTCCCTCTTCAAATTTATTAAAGCGGTTTTCTAGAAGATTCTTCTTGTCACCTTTAACTTTACACTGTATTTAGTTGTCTTCAAGTCTTATTTCTCTTACTTGACATTAATTTCCTTACAAATAAGGACTATGTTGTTTTTCATTCTTTTATTCATAGATTCTAGCAAAATGCCATGTACATAATAATAGATCAATGCTCATTAAATTAAACACTCACTTTTTAGTGAAGGCATGTGAATTTTCATTTTTTAGGTATACTTATCTAAAAATAATATGGAGATTGACAGTATCCAGAATAATCTTCCTCCTCTACTCCTATATTCATTTTAACAAAATATTGACCTTATATTTATCCTTTTTCCCACCTTTCAACATCAAAGAATAGGTAAATATCTCTGCTCTTTAAACTTAGTTCTTCAATGTCCATTCCTCACTCTATTGTTTCCAAACCTCTAAGGGACTTAACGTCTGTAATAATCCCCTTCTTTAGAATATTCAGGTCCTTTCTCTGCTAGCTTCCTTTTCTTCTATATTTAAATATGTTTGGGTCTCCCTTATCATGGGTCAAACCCTGTGTTTGACATTTCTTTGCCTCCAAGTTTTATTTTAATCTTGTTCTTCCCCTTTGCTATCAAATTCCTCAAATTTATTTTATCTCTGCTGCTTCTATTTTTTGCTCATCTAGTCTTTTTTTTTAAACTTCATGAATTCGGATTTCTAAACCCACTACTCTATTAAAATGGCTCTCTTAAAACTTACCAGTGACCTACTTCTTGACTCACTGAGGAATTTCCTTTCCATCTTCACGTTTTTGCTCTTTTTAGAGAATTCAATTTTGCTTACCAACCACCTGTAGAAAAAATTCCTTCCTTGACTCCTATGTTATTGAACATTTTTAATTCTGTTCTATTCATGGGAGCATCCTTTTTTTGATCATTGAGATGACTATCTTTATCCTCCTAACTCCTAACTAAAGTTATTCATCAATGCTTGTCAATTAGTTTTCCTTCTTTATTTCACTCCTTGGTGAGCTTACATGTGATAATCATTACATGGATGACATGTGTTCTTATATATCTATCTATACACACATTATATCTCTCATTAGAATGTAAGCTCCTTAAGGGCAGGGGCTAGTTTAATTTTTCTTTGTATTTCCAGCACTTAGTAGGGCACTTGAGAGTAATTTAAAAATACTTTGTTGATTGATTAATTGATTTACATATCAAAATTAGCATCTTAACTTCCCATGTATTCAATCTCATATTTCCAAGAGCTTTCATTTGGATGTACTACTCTCACATTAATTCGTCTCCCTCCACAAACAACTGACTTCTCTTTTCAGCCAATACTCCCCTTACCTAGAAATTCTTCTTTCCTTCATCTCATCAAATTCTGTCTATTCTTCATGGCCCTGCTCTATTCCTTTCTCTCTTTTTAAAGCTTTTTCCTACAATTCCATCTTATATTGATTTTATTCTTCTCTGGTGTTATTGAAACTGTGTTCAATGTTATATGATTTAGGAGTGTTTTACATATATATGTGTGTATGTGTGTATATAAATGATACACATGTATATAATACATGTGTATTTATATATAAATATTATACTATATTACACAATATTGCACAAGATATAGCATATAAGCATAACATTTATTACATGTAACATTATATATACATACACATGTGTTTATGTGTACATACATACTTACATGAATGCATATATACACACATCAAATAATTCCTAAATCCAAGAGCTTTGAATGCAACATGAGTTAGGAGTTATTTGTCATATATTGATATGATTGTATATGTGTATGCATATATATATATAACCATACAAATATCTATCTACAGTAAATATCCCCTATATATAACCACATATATAATACATATGTCATATCTGTAAACAACTATAAAATAGACACACACACA
>NW_025354357.1:0-1930 GCF_016433145.1 Gracilinanus agilis
GTCTGAGGCCACACTGGAACCCGGGACCTCCTGCCTCCAGGCCCGGCTCTACCTGCTGAGCCACCTGGCTGCCCCAGGCCCTGCTGCTGCCTGTGGGGTCTGCTGGGAAGGCGGCCCCACGGCTTCTGGTCTGCTCTTGGCATGAGGCCTCCCCACCAGAGCCCCTGTCCAGCCTGGACTGGGGAGGGGGAGGGTTGGATGGCCTGATCCCCCAGCGCCCCCTCGAGTGGCCCTCTCGGAGGGCTCCTCCCACTCCAGCCTCCACTTCTATCCATCAGGCTGCAGGCTGGGCTGAGACACGAGGAAGGACCCTCGAGGAGCTCCCAGGCAGGAGGATGTGGGGGACAGCCTCGGCTCGGGCCTCTTCACCCCAAGCGAGCCCCCAGTCTGCTCTGCCCTTCGGAGGCAGCCGCCCCCACAGTCACCCGTGTCCCAGGGCGCAAGCTCAGAAGTGGGGGTGAGCCTGGCCAGACGCCCCCCGATTCTAAAGGGGATGCTGGCAAATGCACCCTGAACTGTGTGAAGGGCTCCAAAGGGCTGCCCCGCCCTGCTTCAAGAGGGGGCCTCCTGGGCCACAAGCACAAAAAGATCTTTTTCCAAAATAGGAGAACAATCATTTTTAATGAAGAAAATGGCATTTTTATCATTTCATAAACTACAAGGGCCTCCTGTTTAAATGGCAGGCCGGTCTCCCCATCAGGCGACCAGCTAGCCCATCTGTGCATTTAGTCCCCAGTTGAAATGTCACCTCCTCCAGGGAGCCTTCCAAGGCCCGACCATCGGTTTGGGGGAAGAAAGCACTTTCTGCTCATCCTAATGGAATTAGCCTAGAGGAGATGGCGCTCCATGTGACCTAAGCCTTAAGAAAGGCACCCTGACCTGGATTCCCCCCAGGAGGGAGGAGGGAGAGCAGGGAGGGGGGTCCTTGTGGGGGCCCCGACTCACCGGTGTTGGCCAGGCCGTACAAGGCCTTCTTCTGCTCGTCCTCCAGCTGCTGCTTGCTTTGGCGGCAGATGAAGCACCTGCGGGACAGACGGGAGGCCGCAGCTCGTCCCACCCAGACAGAACCCTGAAGCCCGCTTCTCGGGGTCCTGGTCATGCCCAGAATGGGGGATGCGTGTTTTGTGCCAAGCTCTGGGCCTCGGGGGGACAAGCCTGGCCAGGCAGCCCTGGCGTGGGACGTCCCTCCTCAGAGGCAGATCGCGGCCGTCCAGTGAACAAAGCTGAGTCGGGAGAGTGGCCGGCTGGGAGCCTCGACGTCAAAGGGGCCCCGGCCTGGCTCAGAGGCAGGTTTCGGAACCAGCACCCTCCGCCCCGCTGCCCAGCCCTGTCTAAAGCCCCCGGCAGGCAGCAGCACCCCCAGACGGCCAGCCCCAGACGGCTCACCCCGCACGGCAGGGCTTCTTGTCCCGGGGAGAGCCCACGGTGTGCTGCGCCGGCAGGAAGGCGACGGTCCCTTCATAGCAGTGATGAGAAAGGAAGGTCTTGAGCCCTGAGAGCGAAGGGGGCGGAGTCAGCGCCACCCCCAGGCAGGCCCCGCCCAGGCCGCCCCCCCCCTCAGGGTTTGGAAGCAGAAGGAAATGCAGCCGTTTTGTGGGTGCCCAAGGACAGCGGGAGGGGCTGGGGGGGGCCGTACCCGAGAAGTCGTAGCGGATGAGGCCCATCCAGCGCTTCTTCTCGCTGTCCTTCAGGACGTCTCCGTAGAAGCCGTAGCCCAGCAAGGACACGGAGTACTTGAGGAACGTGTTGCTGTGATGCACCGACGACACGTCCATGGACAGCGAGTCCCCTGCGGGAGAGCGGCAGGCCGTGAGCAACGGCCTGTCACCCCGCCCCACGGTGCCTCAGTTTCCTCCTCTGTAAAACGGGGGGAGGGGCCGCCTCCTCCAGCTCTCCACTCCACAGCCCTGCGCTCTGCAGGGGGAACTTC
>NW_025354358.1:0-7008 GCF_016433145.1 Gracilinanus agilis
AGGAAAAGCATTTCCTCACGTCCCAAGGGACACATAATGAGGGACTCCATGTATAGGCCAAAGCTGTCACTGGCTCATGCCATTCTTGTCACTCAAGGATTAGTAGCCTAGATGATCAGAAGAGGTCCAGTCCAGGTTGAGCCCTAGAATTGCCTCTCTAACCATCACAGAATATTCTCTGTCTTTTGCACTATATCACTACTGGATCCCAGAAGCCTTTTCCTTCCTTAAAAGACAAGTCTTTCCCATTACAGCTCAGAGAAATTCTGCTAAGCAGCATTCTGGAAACAATTTCCATACCCTTGTGCAAATGGAATTAACTCTAGCCCATTCATAGTCAAAAATCTACTCATCCCAGGCGTAGAAATGATGTCACCCTCACCTTCCTTAGTGGGGAGGGGAGACGAGTTACCCACATGTGACAAGAATAAGGGACTGGGGAAGATGGCCTCGGCCGCTACCCCCACTATGGCTCCCCGGGCCCCCCGGGGCCCCGGACTGTTGTTGTCCTGGCTGAAGGTCGGTCCAGACAACGTAGGACACAGACCTCCGGACTGTCGGGGCGGCCTCCTGACAGGGCCCCCCAGCTGCTGAGAGGGATCATGTCTACTGCCTCCGCCGCCTCCTCCTCCTCCTCTTCCTCTGCGGGTGAGATGATAGAGACCCCCTCGCAAGTCCTCAACTTCGAAGAAATCGACTATAAGGAGATTGAGTGGAAGAGGTTGTTGGAAGAGGAGCCTTTGGAGTGGTGTGCAAAGCTAAATGGAGAGCAAAAGATGTGGCCATTAAACAAATAGAAAGTGAATCTGAGAGAAAAGCCTTTATTGTAGAGCTTCAGCAATTATCCCATGTAAACCATCCAAATATTGTGAAGTTACATGGAGCCTGTTTAAATCCAGTATGTCTTGTAATGGAATATGCTGAAGGAGGCTCTTTATATAATGTACTGCATGGTGCTGAGCCTTTGCCATACTACACTGCTGCCCACGCAATGAGCTGGTGTTTACAGTGTTCCCAAGGAGTGGCCTATCTTCACAGTATGCAACCAAAAGCTCTAATTCACAGAGACTTGAAACCACCCAACTTGCTGCTGGTTGCAGGGGGAACAGTTCTAAAAATTTGTGATTTTGGTACTGCCTGTGACATTCAAACACACATGACCAACAACAAGGGAAGTGCTGCTTGGATGGCACCTGGAGTTTTGAAGGTAGCAATTACAGTGAAAAATGTGATGTGTTCAGTTGGGGCATTATCCATTGGGAAGTAATAACCTGTAGGAAACCTTTCGATGAGATTGGTGGTCCAGCTTTCCGCATAATGTGGGCTGTTCATAATGGTACTCGACCTCCACTGATCAAAAATTTACCCAAACCTATTGAAAGCTTAATGACTAGGTGTTGGTCAAAGGATCCTTCACAATGACCTTCCATGAAGGAAATTGTGAAAATAATGACTCACTTGATGCAGTGCTTTCCAGGAGCAGATGAGCCATTACAATATCCTTGTCAGTATTCAGATGAAGGACAAAGTAATTCTGCCACAAGCACAGGTTCATTCATGGATATCACTTCTACAAATACCAGTAACAAGAGTGACACTAATATGGAACAAATTCCAGCAACAAATGATAAGCGCTTAGAATCAAAATTGTTGAAAAATCAAACCAAACAACAGAGCGATTCTGGGCGTTTAGGCTTGGGAGCATCTTGAGGGAGCAGTGTGGAAAGCTTGCCACCATCATCAGAGGGCAAGAGGATGAGTGCTGACATGTCTGAAATAGAAGCAAGAATAGCTGTTACCACAGCCTGTTCCAAGCCTAAATGGGGCCATCGTAAAACTGCTTCATTTGGCAACATTCTGGATGTCCCTCAGATCGTCGTATCAGCAGGCAACGGACAGCCAAGGCGTAGATCCATTCAAGACTTGAGTGTTACTGGAACAGAACCCAGTCAGGTGAATAGTAGGTCATCCAGTCCTAGTGTAAGAATGATCACTACTTCAGGATCAACCTCTGAAAAACCAACAAGGAGCCATTCCTGGACCCCTGATAATTCCACAGATACTAATGGATCAGATAACTCCATCCCAATGGCCTACCTTACACTGGATCACCAACTACAGCCACTAGCACCATGCCCAAACTCCAAAGAATCCATGGCTGTATTTGAACAGCATTGTAAAATGGCCCAAGAATATATGAAAGTTCAAACAGAAATAGCATTACTATTGCAGAGAAAGCAAGAACTAGTAGCAGAATTGGACCAGGATGAAAAAGACCAGCAAAATACATCTCGTCTGGTACAACAACATAAAAAGCTTTTAGATGAAAATAAAAGTCTTCCTACATACTACCAGCAATGCAAAAAACAATTAGGGGTCATCAGAAGTCAGCAACAAAAAAGGCAAGGCACTTCATGATTCCCTGGGACCTTGGATTTGAAAATTGCGCACAGAAAGACTTGGTTTTTTTTCAGGGGTGGGGGGCATTAGTTCTTATAATTCATGAGTGTTAGCTTCTTGATGTGTTCTGAATGCCTACTCCCTATATTTGCTGCATTTGTTACATCATTTATTTTCCTATTCTTCCGGTGGACATGCAGTTCAGCAATCCTGTTGAATAACATGGAACATCCATGACTTGAATAAGCAGCAGAACTCAACATTAAGGCAGATACAGTGAACCATGACTGCATGCTTATTGTGTGAAGGCTAGCCTGACAGAAAGAGAAGGTGGGTTACAATGGCTGCTATATTGAAGATCTTCTTGGGTTTCAGATTAGGATGTTACCTCAGTAAGAACAAAACAAAAATTTATATCATCTCAAACAAATTTAAAATATCATTTTTAGATGAAAAGAAGCATCACCCCAAGTTTAAAGATAAAGTACTGTCCAAAAATAATTGCAGAGACATTTGACCCTATAGGCATAGTGTAAAATGGAAGGCAATCTGATACCAACACCTCTGCCTTAGTGATTTCCTTCTATAGTATTTTTGGAGGTAAGTAAGTAGCTTTTGCTTCATTTTAGAAAAGGAGCAGTTTAGCCTTGTCTTATTGAACTGTAATTTGATGGCGCTGCAGGAAGCAAAATGTCTCTCCTTTTAAAAATGTTTTTAATTCAGTATGATTGTACATATGCATGGGCTGAAACTTTAGAACTTTTGTGCCTCTTATAGCTCTTGAACTAAAAAACCTAATCAAAACAATCCCATCCTAAATGATCCTTCCTTCCACAGTAATCTTGGCTAGTTTTGTACTACATATTCAGAAAGCTACAGAAAAAGAAGCACAGATGCAATGTTGTTCTGGGTCAAAAGACTTGCACTTGATAGAAAAAAGGAATCTACCAAGTGAGGAACAAAAGGTAGAAGTAAAAGCAAACAGCATCAATTCAACAAGCTCTCTATGTTCCAAAGATGTGAGTGATGTCTGCTCCAAGCAAACCTATCCTAGAGCAAATGCCTTAAGAGAAAAGGAGCCACACTTCATCAGCTAGAAATGGAGAGAGAGAGAGAGAGAGTGAGTGAGTGAGTGTTTGAATGTGTGTTAGTCTGTCATGCCCACAATCATGTAGATAGAAATAATTTTAAGGTGGTAACAAAAGATCATGGAACACTTAGAATTTTTATAGATAGTAATGTCTCTTCAGCTGGCATCAAAGTCAGTCCAAGTGCATATGCTATTATTCTCAGATTTCAAAAGCATTTGTATTTTCTGAAGAGAAAACTTTTAAAATAGCAGGTTGCTATGTCATCAAAATGCCCCAAAAAATAACTGAAACTTTTGTTGGAGTTGTTTAGTTGTTTGGCTATATTTCAAATGAGCCATTAGTCTGAAGAACCTTAATGTCAAAGCTGTTGATTAAAATTCAAGTCATAAAAATGACATTTTTTCCTTTCATTTTTTCTTCCCACTAAGTTTCTTGGTATGTGGGCTTGTGTGCACATGCATGTGTTCATGTGCAAAAGCATTTGTATATGTTTGAGAGAGAGAATAGGTTTCATAAAGATGAAAAATCATTTGTTACTAAAAATTGTCATTTTTTAGCTTAAATCTATTATCGGGAAAGTCTCTGGAATCTAAAATTTTTCATTTTTTTTTAAATAAAGGGAGGGTTATCATTCCCAAATAATTTGATTAGCTAGCTGAAACTGATATTGGGATCAACTTAAGGGCACACATATTTATAGCAAAATGTAATTGGCAGAGAAAATAACTGTAGAAATATGAATAGCACAGTTATCCAAAGCATTGCTGCTTTCATACATCTGTCAGTCTGATGAAATGGACTCAGTCCATGATCAGTGATTTTCATAACATATTTCAAAGCATGATGCAGAGCAGCATGGATGTGAAGGCATGATTTCACCTGCATGGTTAATAACGACAGATGGCAGATCATATCTCAGGATATCAACTGGTTATTGCTGTATCACATCGCCACCCATATTTAAAAGGGGAAATAGAATTTCTTTAGCTTATGTGAAGGTCATGCTAGTTTGAGGACATGGTACATAAATTAAATTGCCATTTAGAGCAGTTGCTTCTTTGTTTACAGTCAACTCGTATTTTTAAGTACTGTAGTTTTCCTATACATTGAGTGAAATCCAACTTGTTTAGTTCTTAAATAGTTTGTATTGCCAGTCTAAAGTTGTGTGTTTATTTTTTGTCTTTGTTTTAACAAGGGAGTAGACAGTGCCTCATTATCCTTGGTCATGGGAGACAGGGATAGATGGCATGGATCATGTAAATCCCTATATAGTCCCTAAACTTTATGTTAACCAATTTCTTCACCACCCTCTCACTCCAAACTTCTAAATGGAATTTTATCAAGAAGCCAAATTTAATTCTACTTTTTACCTTCTTGCCTTGATCATCATAGATGAGTGGAGTTGAGAAGAAAGGAAGGCAAGAATTCTAGGTGGTGTACCAACTAAAGGATTAGATTTTGATTACTAAAAGTTGGCTCTACCTATGTAACATTTGCCTACCATAAAATGACCTGTGAAGACAAATACTTTGTTCGTCTAAGATCTATGCAGTAGCAATGACTTTTTGAGTCACAAAAGTCAACCACCAGTATTTTCCTTTTGGCAACATTAGTATGTTCAAACCGCTTTTGTTATACAGTTGTTTACAAATGTTGTACTTGTCTTTTTTGTTTAAATATTTTGGCATGTTGACTATTTTTCATTTTACTCTTATGTTCCTAATTAATCTTATCCTTCTCTATATTCATTGAGATGAAGTATCTATTTTTCTTCTCTTCCTCACCCCACCTCTTTTTAAATTCTGACTTTCACATCCTTGTTTCTGCCCTAAAAAATTGATGAATTCTACTTATATCATTCAGAATTTTTATGTAAAATATTGTGTGATGCCATTATCCTTCTGTATTCTATGACTCTAACCCCCAAAAATGTTTTTTTAGATTTATTTTTTTTTTATGAGAAATTGAAGATTGTAGTTCAAAACTTGTATATAAAATGGCAAGTGATTTCATATGATAAAGGAATGAGCTATGTGGCTTTCTGCTGCAACATTGTAATTATCTTACAAAAAAGCTAATAAAAACTGATCATTTTCAGTAAAAAAAAAAAAAAAAAAAAAAAAAGAATAAGGGACTGCCCTTTGGGTAGTCCAAATCAATGTAGAGACTGCTATTTGTCCATTTGAATTAGAGGTGGACCCACGGGAAGTGACGAAAGACACTATCTCTTTAAGTATGTTAGTTACTTCCTGTTGAGGCGGTTCCAGCTTCGAACTCAGTGCTGAAGGAGCTCCTGAGACCACAGAACGCTTACACTCTGTATTGTCACGTGGGTAAGTTAGGCTGACTTCCTTGGCCTAACTAGGCCTCTTCTAAACTCTGCCTAAGCAGGCACCAGCCTATCTGGCTGTTAGGCCGTGTGGCTTGCAGCTTCATTTATTTAGCCTTGTAGTATACAGAATTGGGGTCATATAGTTTTTTCTAGCTTTGGCTGAGTTCCAAAAGCTGTTAGGTTTTGGAATCTTGAGGGAAAGAGGCAGTTGACTGGATCTTCCGTAGAGGGAGGTGGTCAGTGAGCGAGCTGCTTTGATTACCTAACTTTAATATTGAAATTTAGCCTAGCTTTGATATATTTACTTAAGAAATTATTATTTTAGATAAATCCTTTATATCTTCCTTTCCTAATACCACCCCTGCTTTCCCTCCCTTATCTTATGTGTCTGTGGAGTTAATAAGGAGAGTAATTAGAGAGGAGTTAAATCTGTGAAGAGTTAACCTGAGGTTCCTGAGACTGATAGGGCTTTCCTTTGATCCACCTTCCTAACAAACATCCTTCAAACAGAATAAACCCTTTTGTGTTTCAATAGCCCTATTAGTGTAATTTGTCTGTTAGTTATCAAGAGGGAAGAAGAGGGAAAGAGACAACATACTCTGGGCTTAGAGGGAAGCTGGGGCATCCATCTTGAAGGAAGGTGTTACTTCAAAATAGGTCCCTTCCTGTGAAATTAACTAAAGCCTGTTTGTTAATTTCAGTCTAGTCTATTTCCCTCAGCTTGTGTTTGAGACTAAGTCCCAGTCTGTAAGCCTGCTGTGTTTGTCTGTTTAGTTTAACTTCTCTTCTCCCTAAAAGATCTCTGTTTCCCTTCGGTGTTATACTTCTGACTTCAGTCCTATTATACCCTGAATCTCCTTTAATCCCAGCCTACCTGAAACCTAGATTATCCACTTAGCAAGTCTCCAACATCCTCCTTTCAATTTCCCTTATCCCAAACACCTTTCCTCAAATTACCGACATTACAGCCTTTAACCTTCTCTCTCGTCCAGGCCCAACCAGGCCTGGACTAGCCTCTCCCTTTCTCTTTATTCCTATACTTTTACCTTCCTCATAGTAAATAAACTTAGCTGACTTGAGTCTGATTTAATTATGGAATCAAACTGAACTGTTGATTCCTGGCGGCCACGTTTTATATATATCTATAAAATACCCTAAATTTCCCTCTTACACCCTCAAACAAGC
>NW_025354359.1:0-2069 GCF_016433145.1 Gracilinanus agilis
GAAAGGAAAGAAGGAAGGAAGGAAGGAAGGAAGGAAAAGTAAGAGGAAGGAAAGAGGGAAAGAAAAGGAAGAAAAAAACTAATTTGAATTAACAAACTGCTAGGCATCAACCTGTATCTCTCCTCTTCTTGATCAAACATCTCAAAAAAGCTCTCTGTAAGTGGTGCCACCACTTCCTCTTCTCTCATTCTTTCTAAGCCTTTGGCGCTCTGGCTTCTTATCTCATCATTCAACTGAAACTATTCTCTCCAAAATTACTGATGATCTTTCACTTGCTGAATCTAGTGGCCTTTTCTCAGTCCTCATTCTTCTTGAAGCCTTTGACACTATTGATCACTATCTGATCCTTGTTGATACCCTCTACTCTGTAGTTTTTGTGAAACCACTCTTTTTCTCTCACCTGTCTGACCATTTCTTAGTCTCTTTTGCTGGTTCTCCCTTAATATCAAGCCCACTAATGATGGAAGTCTCTCAAATCTTTGTTCTGGACTTTCTCTTCCCTTTAGGGATAACCTAAAGGTATGTGATTAGCTTCCATGAATTAAATGACTATTTTTACACAGATTATTTTTATTTATCTAGTCCTAATCTCTGTCTTGACTTCCAAGTCTTATATCACCAACTTCTTTTTGGACACCTTGAACTGGATGTCCTATAGATATTTCAAACTCAACATGTTCAAAAGAAAATATTTTCTTTCCCCTAAAACCTTCTCCTCTTCCTAACTTCTCTATTACTATAAAGGGTACTGTCATAATTTCAGAAACACTCAGGCTCTCAACCTGTGTCATCCTCAGCTCGTCACCTGAATTCATCCAACATAGCCAGTCTCTATTCAATTCTTTTCCTTTCTACTTTCATAATATTTCTCATATTCTCTCTTATCACATAGCCACCACACTGGTGTAATTCTTTATCACCTAAATGTCCGAATAATTTTAGGATTCTTCTGATAGGCCTCTATCTTAAGTCTCTCCCTTCTCAGATCTATCACTCACTTGTAGCCAAAGTAATCATCTTTATATGTTGCCCCCACACACTCCAGTGTTCCCGTATTACCTCCAGGATCAAATTTAAAATTAAAAATTCTCTAACTTTTTAAGCCCTTCTGACCTCTTACTTTTCTTATACTTTATTACCCTTCTCACTAAGTATTCTGTGATCCAATCGCACTAGCCTCCTTGCTGTTCCTTGCACAAGACATAATCTCCTGCTATGTGCCTTTCTACTGATTGTCCTTCATGCTTGAAATACTCTCTCTTCTCATCTCTATAGTAGATAGAGGTTTCCTTGGCTTCCTTGAACATTCAGCTCATATCCTACCTTCTTCAGGAGGTCTTTCCTGATCCCCCCACCTCTAATTTTTTCCATTGAGATTACTCCCATTTATATTGTAACATCTTCTAAAACAAATATATTTTTACTCCACTCTTACTCGTGGCTCCAAGAAACTGTAGCTTGAGGTCATAGCCCAGTAAAACCATTTTAGTAGACAGTCTAAAGCAAGTTAAGGCTAACTGCCAGGACTCAGATCCATCAGCAAGTTAGGAGAATGTCTACCCCAAGCATGTGAGGATTTCCCCAGAGGAATGGATAGATGGGAACGAATTATTTCAATGGCTGTGAAGGTGGCTAAAGCGGGTGCTGTGAAGTGCTTAGAGATTGGTCAGACATGGAAGAAGTCAAGGTTATCCACAATATCCTGGACCGTCTCCAGTCATCCTGACTTCTGTCTTGCTGCTGGACTTGAATGACTCTGGAAGAGACAGTGAGACTGATGACTTGGTGTAATTCTGCCTCGCTTAAATCCAATTCAGGACATCACTCCATGATGCCATTGGCCCTCTTTGAAATGCAAGATGAACAGTAATAATATATCTTATAATATAATTATATATCTCTATTATTACATATAAGTACTACATTGTAAAATTATATATAAGTACTATATTGTAAGATTATATATAGTTATAAAATTATAATAAAATATACAAATAAAAATTATATTTTAATAATTCCATCTATATTAGAAGGTATAATTATGTCATAATAATTATAATATATATTAC
>NW_025354360.1:0-6819 GCF_016433145.1 Gracilinanus agilis
GGGGGGGGGCAAACAAACATTTACGAGGCAGCCACAGACTTGTCTTTATTGTGCTTATAAAATATACATGGCTTTTTATTGAATTGCCTGCTGTCGAAATCTGCAAGAACCTTATTGCTTTTTACTGTCCTGGAGAGGAGCGGAGGGAGCCGAACAGCAACATCTGGGTAATTTCATAAGATGCAGGAGCAATAAATCTAATTGTGCTGGATATGAGATCGATCGTAAAAATCCTGCATGAAAGGGGAATCAGTGATCATGGGACAGCCCCGGGGCAATGGCTGGGTCAGGCATCCCCCTCCTTCTCACCTCCCCCTTTTCCTCCTTGTCCTAGAGCAGGGGCCAGCCAAGACTGGGGACAGGGCAGGGGAGGATGAGGGCCCTTCCAATCTGGGACTGGGACAGGGCAGAGCAGAAACAGCTCAGAGGCCACCCCATGGACAGCCAAAATATTCTCTGTGGGATCAAAGGATCTCTGTGCTCAGGGACCTCTCTGTGGGGTCAAGGCCTCTTGGTATAGACATGATCCTTTCTCTGGAGTCACAGAAATCATAGAATCTCAGAGCTAGAAGGACCCCCATAGAGCATCTAATTCGTCTCATGTCTGTAGGCATCTAGCCGCCTTTGAAGACGTCTAGTGAAAGAGAACTCACTACCTTCAGAGGAAACCCATTATATTTTGGGTTAGCTCTCATTGTTAGTAAGTTCCTTTCTCCTGAGATAAAATCTGCTTCTCTGAAACTTCCATTCCCTGATTCTAGTTCTGCTTTTTGGGACCAAGTAGAACAAATCGAATCTTTTGGCCACTTGACAGTGATCAGCTTTCCTCTAAGTCTTTTCTTTACCAGGCTAACCAGCCTGGCTTCTTTTATAGGTGATCCTCCTATAACATGGTCTCTAGTCCTATTATCATCCTGGTGGCCCTTCTCTCCATCTTGTCAATGTCCTTCTTTAAACCTGGCACTCCAAAGGAAATATATTCCAGGTGTGATCTGACCAGGGAAATGATAGTGATTGCCACTTCATTCTAGTCACTATGCTTCTCTATAATTTGGATTAAGATTTCAGGGACTCTCTCTTTGGGTTCAGAGTTTCTCTGTGTGGAAGAGGAGTGAGAATGGAGATGGGGCCAGATAACCAGGAGAGCAGTGAGGCTGAGTGCCATGACTCCATATACAGAACTTGACCTCACAGAGTTACTTTGGCCTTAAAAAGAGGCTCTGACCCCCCCCCCAAAAAAAAGACCTTAGCCTCATAGAGACTTTGACCCTACAGAGAGACCTTGACACCCAGAATGGGATCTGGAAATTCTTTGACCTAGAGAGAAAATCCTGACCCCACAAAGAAGACCTGACCCAACAGAAAAGATCTTTAACCCTTTAACCCCACAGAGAAGGGTCTCTATTTGTAGCCCCCAGCGTCCTAGGATGTCTTGGTCTAGCCTACTGGGACGGTGGTACTCTGGGAAAGGTAACTCCTGAACTTAGGACCTCAATTGATGTTTATCACAAGACCTTAAATACCTTTTCAAAATTGCTCTGGCTGTAATAACAACTCTAGCCCATATCCTGACTGCCCCCAAGAAATAAGTAACCCCTAGATCCTTGGTGTATGCCTGCATAAACAAAGCTGTATGGGTTCTTGGGAATATCAGATCTTTCTCTGGGTCAGGGCTGGTATTCATCCCTGCTAGGCCTGGTCCACTCTCTTGTCCACCCTAATGCACTGTGCCCTGCTCTGTCCTGTCCTCTTCCTCCTCAAAGGAGTTCCCCCTGGACTCAGTGGCGTTGGGTAGTCAGCAAGATGATAATGCTGGAAGGGATACAATGGCTCACAAAGGGGAAGACATATTATCCCCCCCAAACACATGCACACACATACAGAAAAATAAACTGAATTTGGGAGGAGGGGAGTCTGCTTGTTCATCCCAGACAGACAGATGGAGGAGCTCAGGGACAACCTTTCCCTCCCCCCTCTGGGCTAGGGCCCTCACTCTGTCATCAGGGTGCCCCCTTCCCCTCCCCTGACCTAGGCCTGGGGGACTGAGCCTCTTAGGCTCTCAGTTCCATTTCTGATTCCTCAAGGAACTGGGGGTGGGTGGGAGGGCTGAAAAGCCCCTCTGTTGGGCACCCGGGTGGGGAGCCCTGGGCGGCCTAGGGTCAGGTTGGTTCTTATCTGCGGCCTCCAGCGCTGACAGACAGGCAGGGAAATGACAGAAAATTGGCCGTTTTGTCAATGTGTTCTCGGCAGCTTTGCAGCAGCGCGGGGTCCAGTTTCAGGCAGTTAAGGGGGCTCAGGGAGCCCCACAGTGACTGACAGACCTGCTATTATCGCCCATATTTTAGAGCATTGCCCCGAGCTGGTGCTAAATGATGGGGGCAGCGGCTGTGACATGTGAGATAATCCCCCAGCAAGGTTTCCCTTCTCTCCACCCCAATGAAGCAGGAAAGGCCAGCTGCAATTCCACTGCTCCCCCCTCCCTGGTCCCTCCACCACTCTTACTCCCCAACTCTGCCTTTCTCCCTGGCCTCCAAAGCCCCTTTCTTCTGACCTCCTCATTCTCCCCCTCTTTTCCTCACTCACAACCCCCACCACCACTTTCTTGATCCCACAGATCTCCTTCCTCAACCCTTGCCCTGCTTCATGTTACTTGGGTGTATTGCTTCCCCCAAACTGAATTTGTTGGAGAGTCATCTTCCCCCTCTCCTCAACCTTCCTGGAGGGATAAGAAGGGCTGGGGGTAGGGGGTGCACAAGGCAGGGTGGCTGGTTCTGAAGTTGGAGCACTTGGGTTCAGATCCCACCCAAACACTTCCTACTTCCATGAGTTCAAGTACAAGTATTAACATCCTTGGAACTCAGTTTCTTCATCTATAAAGTGAGGGGGTGCAATTATATGGCCTCTGAAGTTCCTTTCCTAACTAGATCTATGAAACTGTGTCTCACCAGAGATATTAGCTTTGGGCAAGTCACTTAACCCTGGCCATGTCTCAGTTTTCATATCTGTTAAATGAGGGGAATGGACTGGGTGATCTCTAAGATACCCAAAGATCTCCTATTCTAACCTTCTCTGATACTATGCTATGTCTCTGCTTTGTGGGCCCCAGAGTAGGGGGATTCTGTCTCAGGAGGGAACTCTGCCTTGTCCTTTCCCTCAAGGTTCAAACCTTCTTAATAGAGGGCGTATGGGGTGCTCAGGGAGGCCTAGCAACTCTAGTGTGAGAGCTTGCCAAGCCCTTTTCAGGAATGTTTATCTACCTTCGGTGTCCACCTTTCACTCAATTCTCATCTGTGGCTCCAAGAAGCTGTAGCACGCTCTGCAGTCACAGTCATAAAATCATATTGGCAGACAGGCTAAACTTGTTTGAAGGTGACCAACAGATCTCAAATCTATCAATGAATTAGGGAAATGTCAATTCCAAGCATCCTAAGACTTACTTGAAAGAGAATAATTTATTCCAATGACCATTAAAGTGGCTGAAGCAGATGCTACGGAATGCCTAGAGTTTGGTCAGACATCAAGGATGCCAAGGTCAACCATTGCATCCTGGGCCATTGCCTACAATTCTGACTTTTGTCTTGCCACTGGACTTTAATGACTAGAAGAGAAAGTGAGGTTACAACTTTGTGCAACTTTGCCTCACTTAAATCTAATTCACTGGCAAGGCAAGATATCACCCTACAATGTCATCGATTCTCTTCAAAAACAAAGGATGAACGAGAGCTATCCCCATAACTCAGCTGCTATAACACAAAAATAGTATCATAGGAGTTCAGAAGGAAAGAGAGCAGTGATGGAAGGTGAGTATAGCTAGGGAAGACTTCGTAGGAGAGTTAAACCTCGAGATGAACCTCAAGAATTGGTAGACAGGGAGGAAAGGGATCTTGTCTTATTCTTTCTTGAGCTACAAATATTCTCTAGTAGTGTACATTTGTTCATGGGTTGTAATCTCTCTGCTAGTCCTAATGATGTCATTATAACTCAGGGTCCCTGAAATCTCAGAATTCTGATGTTGAAGACTTTTCCTCATTTCCTATGTTTCATGTGGTTCTTTTGTGTAATCAATTATGCAAATCATTGGCCTAGCCCTGATCATTACCAGAACATACAAGAATCACAAATTAATAACAAGCATTTAATTGACATGAGTTTAAATAACAAAGTGAAATAAAATAATGGATTTATCATTTATCTATAGGATCTCTGACACCTCTCTAGGTCAGAGATGGGATAGAAATACAAGGACTTCAAAAATTCATGGGGAGCAAAGGAAAATGTTCCTCAATTGATAAGTAGATAATCTGTATTCCTTCCCTGCATGGAGATCTAGAAATCTCTCTGGGGCAACTTGGCATCCTCATCTTGGCTCTAGGGTCACTGGAATTCCACTCCACCCTCCTCCCCACCCTTTACCACCCCAATCATGCTCTCTTCTCTGACTAAAGCCCTTAGTTTGCCTATATCATTTTCTCTTGCAGGTCCTTCCAGGAGCCTCACCCCAATTTGGCTCCCTATACTCATCATAGAACCCTCGGATTCTGAACCCAGTCACATCTCCATGTCTGCATGCTTCAAAAGATCATAGCTTTAGATCATAGCTTAAAGGTCATTTAGTCCATACAGATAAGGAAACTAATACCTGTTAAGGTTGAGTGACTACTCAAAGTCACACAGTTGATAAGTGACAGAATAAGGATTCAAACCCAGATCTTCTGACTCCAAAACCAGGGTTCTTTCCCTTGGACCACACAGCCTTTGAGTTGACCTTTCACTTTTTCTCTTGTTCCTTTCCCAACTCCACTCCACTTGATGGGGTTCACTTAGCCAGGTACAAGGATCCAGAGGAGTCTGACATATGGTGTTTTCTCTGAAGAATAACAGCAGTTCCTTTGCCTCATTATTGTGGGATATGGAAATGGCCCTGGAGACCTCTTGTTAAGGTCAGAGGCACTCCCTGATCACCATACTAAGAGGTAATATTTCTGTAGTACTTAAAGGCTCTCAAACTATTTTCCTCACATCAGTCTCATGAGACAAGTATAACACCATTTTACAGATGAAGAAGTTGAGACTCCAACAGGGGAAGAGAAATGACTTGTCCAAAGGCATATATCTACTAAGTATTAGATGCAAGATTCAAAACTAGGGCTACATATATGTCCAACACTTTTTCTTCCATCACATGGCCTTCATGAGGGTAGGAATTACTTTATTCATCACTGGCTGCCCAGTACCTAACCCAGATTCTTCTGGGATAGAAACCTAAGAGGAAAACATAATATTTTCTCCATTATTCCTGGCAAGTACTCATCCAGACTCCACTCTGAGGACTTTCAAGAAAAGGGGAAAGCTCATTACTATTCAAAACAGCCAGTTCCACTTTTGGACAGCTCCGTGTGATATGAAAATTTTCTTTACATTAAGCCAAATCTGCCTTTGTGTAGTCTCCCCCTACTGCTCCTAGTTCTGCCCTCTGGGACAAAGTAGAAAAGTCTAACTCCTCTTTCACATGACATCTCTTCAAAGATTTGAATACAGTGACTATTTCTCTCTTTTTTCTATCCTCTTCTTAGTCTTCTTTTCTCTAGGTCTCTGGTTCTCAAACTTTTTGGTTTCAGGATCCCTTTAAACTCTTATTAAGGACCCCAAAGAATTTTTATTTACATAGTTAAATATAAAACTAATATTTACCCTTTTAGAAATTAAAATGGATAAGTTTTTGAATATTCATTAATTCATTTCAAATAACTAATAAACCTATTACATGTTAACATAGCATATTTTTATGAAAAACAACTGTTTTCAAAAAAATTAGGGAGAAAAGTAGCATTGTTTTACATTTTTGCTACTCTCGTTAATGTCTGGCTTAATAGAAGACAGCTGGATTCTCATATCTGCTCTGCATTCAATCTGTTGTGATATGTTGTTTTCATTGAAGTATATGAAGAAAATCTGGCCTCAAAGTGATATGTAGTTGGAAAAGGGAAGAGTATTTTGATAGCATTTTCAGATAATTGTGGATATTCTTCTTTGATACTACACCAAAACTCGACAAGTGTTAATTTCTTAAAGGTTAGTTGCAATGTGAAATCTGAAATCATATCAATGAAACTCTTTGTTACATTAAAAATCCATTTTTTATAACTTGAATGGCTCTTTTACCCATGTATGCTTTTATAACATCACACATTGGTCATTTGGAAAATGTTGGTTCATTTATGCAGATCTTCCAAATGTTAACACATTTCATTATACAAAATCACGTTCATTAATATCACCCCTGATCTCATCAGAAAAGTCTTTTTTGGGAAGCTGTCAAGCTCACGGTGACAGATATAGTTTTCCAAAATTCTAATTCTCATTTGAAAGCTCAATTTTTTTTATTGGCAACAAATACCATCAGTTGTTTTCCTTGATGTGACAGTCTCACTTCGTTCATTTTTGAGAAAATGTCTGCCAAATACCCAAGACTAAGTAACCAAAGTTTGTTAGTCAGTCTTTCAAGTAAAAACAATGTTCCATGAAAAAAGTAGCTAGTTCAATTCACAACCCAATCACCAAAGTGCCCTCCATAAAGATAACTATACTGTAATATGCAGTAGAAGTGATTTGTACATTCTTCCCCTTTTGCCCCACGGAATATTAAAAAGATACATACATTGAGATTTTAAAAAAATTATAGTTTTATAATTTCATCAAGGATGTTTTAAAGTAAAACAGGATGCTTTTTTCTCTTTCTTTCTCTTTCTTTTTTCTTCCTCCCTCCTTTCTTTTTTTCTTTCTTTCTTTCTTTCTTTCTTTCTTTCTTTCTTTCTTTCT
>NW_025354361.1:0-4030 GCF_016433145.1 Gracilinanus agilis
ATAAATATATGTTATATAAGTATGAACAAACAACATATTTATAACAAAGCAATAAATATAATTTATGTATTTATACTTTTATAAATCTATTACATAAAAATAAATTTACATACATTTATAAATGTATATTTAATGGTATACATTTAACTTTGCAATATATTTTTATATATTTAATTTAAAATTAAAAAATGTTAGTTGGATAAAACAAAAAATAAATAAAATAAAATTGTGATTTTTTTCCCCATCAAAATTCAGTAAATCAAGTAAAAGTAGCACATAAGGGCAGGGGTGAGAATATGCCACTCATAGAGTGAGTTTGCATACTATAGCAGCAATGATGACAATAATAATAACTAGCACTTTTTAGTGCTTTAAGTGTTTGCAAAGCATGATGTAATTATTTAATTTTTATCATCACAACTCTGGGAAGTAGCTGTTATTATTATTATCGTTATTATTATTATCATTTTTGGATTAGGAAACTGATGCACAGAGAGACTAAATCACTTACTCAGGGTCAAATCGCTAGTAGGTATCTGAGGCCAGTCCAGATATGAACTCGGGTCTTCCTGATTCCAAACCTAACCCCTATCTACTGTGCCACCTAGTTTTATTGGTACCTATTAAGAGAACTGGAGGAAAGACCCCAGGAAGTTGAGTGGGTTTTCAGTGGAATGTTTTTCAGAATATATGGGAAAGTTATACAAGACTGGAAGCATCTAATGGATGCCATACAGATAGATTACAATTGGCACCATATATTGGGGAGAACACCTACTTTGAAGAGATCATAGATCCATTGAAGTGTTATAATAAATGATTCATCTGATTAAAATATTTTCCTAGGTTTTACTGATCTACTTATTTATTTTGATGAGAAATTAATTCCAAAAGGGCCTCTTAACAGCGAATGAAACAGCATGCCACACGTATTATATGATTTGAATAGTGGTGGGAAAAGCTACTTAATAAAGCAAATCTTGTGTGGACTGGTATGGGACCTGACCTGTGATTTCATTGATATAAAGAAATGGCATAATAAAACTTCCTCTACTGATGAAGATTATGTCTTTTCTTCAACTCAGAGTCTTAGAGTTACCTGGGGGACTGAGATGTGTAGTGATCTGCCAAGCATCATACAGCCAATCTGGGTCAAAGACTAAGACTTGACCCTATGGCATCATGACTCAAAACAACTCTATCTATTAGCATATTGTCTCCTTTTGACCCTCTTATAATATCCGACTCATCTTCTTGAGTCTTCAAATTTGGCCTCAGACACTTCATAGATGTGTGGTCATGGGCAGGTAAATTAACCCTGTTTGCTTCAGTTTCCTTATCTATAAAATGAGCTGGAGAAAAAAAATGACAAATCATTTCAATGTCTTGGCAAAAAAAAAGAGTTACAAAGAGTCAAATAACTGAAAATAACATACAAACAAAGAAGAACATAGTACCTGAAAGCCTCACTGTTTAGTGTTCTTTTTCTGAGACATTAATTACAGGTACATATGTTACCTGGTAGGACATTTAAATTATTATAATTGTAATAAAATTAGCTTAAATCAGCCAATTGCCTTGTAAGAATGGACACAGAAAAAGTTTTAGTGAGAAAAAAGGATGAAGAAAAGGCTGGAGAGGCTATAACAAGGCATTTTGTGCCCTGGGTAAGTTTTGAGAATTATACTGCCTAAATATGACTCAATTCCATTGGCTTTTAACATGTGCTTTATCACAAAAGAAATGTCTACATGTCTCATAGAATAGATTTTGATTAATGTGTGGTGTTTTTATTCAGTTTTTTCTGATTCTTTGTGATCCTGTGGACTATATAGCACACCAATGCTATCCATGGAGTTTTCTTAGCAAAGATATTGCAATGGTTTGCCATTTCCTTCTTCAGGGGATTAGACAAATAGAAGTTAAAAGACTTGCCAGTGATCACAGAGCTAGTAAATGTTTAAGGCCAGATTTGAACTCATGAAGAGGAGTCTTCCTGACTCCAAGCCCAGCACTGTAGGGTGGTTCAAATCTCATTTCTAATTTTTTTAAACTTTCTGTTGAGGGAATCATACTTCTGAGTGTCCAATGATCTGAACCAGGATGAATTTCTTCAAATATATCACTTTGATTTCTGTGGGAGTTATAGCCCCCTTCCTCATGAATTAAATCTATGCTCTTTTTCATATATTCATAATTAGAATTATATGTCAGTTTCCTTATATAGAGAATGAAAAGATTGAACTGGAAGGACTCTGATGTCACTTCCATTTCCAAATCCCTGATCCTCTTAATTTTCTGCATAATGGAGGTAAAGTAAAATGAGACCCTCTGTGTATTTAGTTTAAATTCGTTCTTGTCTGTGTGGTGCTGAGAGATAAAATAACACTAGTTACCAGAGGAAGAACACTAGAAGTGGAGGAAGTTAAAGCATTTGCAAAATCCTGACCTCTGCTTTTATTTGTCTTTAAGTCCTAACACGTATTACTAAATGAAGAGTCACAGGACTCAATCTTTCATCTCTAGACTATAATATAGGTGCACAGGTCAATTGGTTGCTTCATTAGTTAACTGACATTATTCCTCTTTATCTTTTTACTATCACATTATTCTCAGAACACTTCAGCCTCATTTGTCAATAATGAAATATGAAGAACAAAGGCATTGTTTCCTGGAACAGAATGGATTACTAAGCCTTGGAAACCAAATGTTCCTAACCATAGGTGTGGTGGCTACCTACTCAAAGACTTTCAGGAATAGAAAAGATTTTAATGATCAAGTCTGATAACCCCATCTTAAATCTAAAGAAATTAAGATCTTATAGAGTTGTCCAACTTGGCTTACTCAGGGTCACACATTAATCAACCTAATAAGCTCCTCTAACATCTGGAATAACCTCAACTTTCCTCCTTCAGCATCTATATCCCAAGTGCCTACTAGAGCAAGGCACAGTAGCAGAGGTGAAGATCTATTGGAAGCATTGCAGATATTACAGACTCAGTGTGTACTAACTAGGTTTTCTTCCTCCCCTTGACCTCTTATTTTTTTCCTTTAATACAAAGGATAGCTTTCTGGGTAAGGGATAGGGAAGGAATATATTTGAAATTTGAGGTGACATAAAAAAACAAAATTGTTGTTGATGCTGTTATTTATTGGAAATGCGCTGAAAATGGGCTTTTTGCAAAGTTTTTTCCTGTACAGTATACTATCTCTACCCACTATCTGCAAAAGTATTATAATGTCTATATATGACATGTATCAGTCATCATTATTAGTAATTGTAGTTCAGAACTTTCCTTACCTTTAGGAATCTCTTTGAAATCACAGATAATCTCATAATCATATTTAGAGTTAAAAGCATCTTCATATAATACCTATTCTAACACTCTCGTTTTTGTAGATGAAGAAACTGAGGTTCATGGAAGTTTAGTGACTCATCCAAGGTAAGAAATAGTAGAACCAGGAATCAATCTTTAATCTGACTTTCTTGCCACATCATCAGGTTATCTTCCTGACTCTAATTCCCCATTATCAGCCAATGAGAGGGAAATACTAGGATGAAGTACATCAATCTAATATCCAAGTAGGACAAAGTTAAGTTAAACCTTGGAACATATTAAACTGGCAGTCTGTGAGAAAATGAAAAAATGACATTCTTATGATTTTATAACAAGATTATGGAATTGCAGTGTGAAGAGAAACTTCACTGTCTTCTTCCTTCTCTTCATGAACCCATTTTTGCCATTCAGCAATGCCCAAAGGAACTTGGGCATAGGAATAAATAAATTAATTTATTGATATTTTATTTTTACTTATTAACTATTTAGTGGTATGTAATGAAAAATGAAGGAATGGATATCAGTGGAAATAATATAACTAAATATAAAATGGCAAGGACTCTCTCTAGTATTATAACTTTTTTTTATTGAAATGCTATAATGAAAATGATGTCTTGTTTGTTTCCAGACCAGTTAGGGGATTACTATAGTGATATTCAGTTCCACTTGAGATGTTATTTCTTTTTTATTTT
>NW_025354362.1:0-9113 GCF_016433145.1 Gracilinanus agilis
ATATATATATATGGGCTAGACAATGGGAGTTAAGTGCCTTGCCCAAGGTTACAGAGCTAGAAAGTATCGGAGATCAGATTTGCACCCAGGACCTCATGTCTGTAAACCTGGCTCTCAGTCCACTGAATCACCTAGCTGCCAATGGAAGGTATAGTTTTAGAAGTTATCTAAAAATGGTAGAAAACAGATCAGGCTTTTCTATATCTATATCTGCAGAGATATGGATATAGATATGATATATAGATATAAATATAAAATTACAAATATTATGCCTATATCTATCTTTCTATCTATATCTAGCTAGCTAGCTAGCTATCAAATGTGGAGCCTTGTCTACCAAAGGTCCTTACAAAGCCTGCATCCTAATGCTGAGTATATAACTAGAGATGGAGGGTAGGGATGGTATCAGGATCTAGGAAAGTACTAAGAGCATCCTCTATATGCCAGTGCCCTTGAACAAAGCTCTAGTCATATTGCCCTTGTGATTGTGTATGGATGAGTATATAGATGTGTTTGCATATACGTTGTGTATAATTTAAATCTAGTCCTGAAATGATACCCTTTGTTTTCCTTTTCTCAAAAATCTCGCTCAATTTTGCACCTATGAAATTTCTCTCTGGAATCTGATTTCATTTGAATAGTAGAGAAACAATTTCTTCCTGCTGGCATCAGTCTCATCATTCTCTGCTGGCAGTTGTTCCTGTTTATGTGAGGCCACAGAGAGATATGATTGAGAGGAAATTTTACTTGAAAAGACAGAACTACAACCCCTATTTCTAATTTTGGTGTTTGAAAGAAAAAAATAGTTAACAAATACCTCGCTCTGACCTCTTGCTAGCCGACATCATGATAATGTCTCTGGATGTGAAGAATCAAGATGCCTAGTGGGGAATATGTTTTGGCAATTGGAATCACGGAGAGAAAGTCTCCTTTTCTGAAGGGCAGACAAGTGGAACCATGGCAGCAGTACTAGTCTTATGGGAACAAAGCAATCAATCACTTCCTTCCGAGACATAACACTTCTATAATATCACATAATTAGTCAGTATACCAAACTAGTGGGCTTTCCAAAGGAAAAGCAAGTACATTCTGGAAAACAACTTGGGTTTTGAAATGTTTCACAGCATGAGGCTAACCTATTAGTACAAAATGTCAGAATTAACAAGGCATATTAAATGTGTTTATCATTTTACTTAATAAATGGAGTTCCTTACTATCATTAGTAATTCACATAATCTCCCATGATACAGGTCAGTATTCATATTTCCTCTTGATAGCTAACATATGATTAAAGAGAGGGTAATATTCCAGCAGGATAATGGCCAATGAGTCCATTTGTTTTCAGTTAAACAATTTGCCTACTACTGAAGATATTCAAAAGTAGAATAAACTGAATCAGGCACATAGCAGGTTCCCCTTCATTAGAAGTGTTTAAACAAAGTTTAGATTAATACATGTTGGATAATATCTTGGAAAATAAATTCTTATTCAGATATGTGCCAAATCACCAACTAAGAGATTCTGTGATTCTATAAAAGATCTTTATTTTCATTACATTCATTTGTGTTAATGTCCAAGAATGGATGAGAAAGGGAGAAGGAACAATATGCCAGAATAAAGCTTTCATTTTTCCTTAGCTTTCTCTACAATCTTATCTAAACAATTTGTAAAAATTGCATCAAAAATTCCAAAAAGTACAACCAAAAAAAATTCAAAAGGAATCATTTTTCTTCTCCAGGACAGGTAAGAAAGAGACATGGGTTTTGGAACTCGCTCGGCATATGAGAGGTGGTAGTGACACTAGCCAAGGGCTTTAGAGGGAACAGTAGCTACAAAATCAACATCAGCCTTAGTTGCAGCAGTGTTATAGGAAGCACTCAACAACAGATACTGTAGGGGGCTGAACACTGGGCCAGAAGGGGATTATATGGGATCCCCATACTAGCACAGGACACAACCAGTTTTCATTTTGTAACTTCATTGCCTCTTACAGAGTTGAGTCACTGTTTCAAGGTATTGAGGAGTGTTTGTGTGGTCTTAAGGGACCTGAGGTCCTAGTTGGGTACCAATCGCAGTTTCAGGCCTTAGAGGAGTTGTAGTCACAAAGGAGAAGAATCTATATTTGAGTAAGGACCATAGCATAAAGCAACAGAATAATGGCCACACCTCTCCCTAGATCACACAGGAAAGCATCAAAAACAAAGAGGACTCCCATAAGAAATTGCAAAAATAGCAGAGCCTAAGAGACTAAAG
Source organism: Gracilinanus agilis (assembly GCF_016433145.1). Lineage (NCBI taxonomy): Eukaryota > Metazoa > Chordata > Mammalia > Didelphimorphia > Didelphidae > Gracilinanus > Gracilinanus agilis. The sequence continues at coordinate 2,254 of NW_025354362.1, forward strand.
TTTTAAACAGTCACCACCATCATCATCCCAAGGGGTAAGCAGAATCCAAATTTAACATGAAATATAAAGTGAAGAAATAAACTAGAAAAATAAGTAAACAAAAGAATAGGAACATAAAAATTTGATGCAATGACCAAAATCTCAAGACAAAAACTAAAAAAAAAACAATGGCTTGAAAACATCTACAAGTAAAAATTCAAAGGAAAAAATGGAGACTGGACACAAGTCCAACAAGAATTCCCAGAAGAGCTAAGGAAATAAACAAGAACATTATTTTTAAGAAGCAAAAAAGACTGGTAGAGAGAAAAAATGGATAAAGAAAAGATGCAAAAAAATCATGCAAACAAAATTAACAGTTTGGAAATAGAGGCATAAAGTATACTGTAGGAAATTACTCCTTAAAAAATCACAATTAAGGGGGCAGCTAGGTGGTCAGTGAATTTTGAGCTAGACCTAGAGATGGGAGTTCCTAGGTTCAAATCAAGTCTCAGACATTTCCTAGCTTATGTAAATATGGGCAAGTCATTTAACCCCCATGCCTAGGCCTTACAACTCTTCTGCCTTAGAACCAACACACAGTATTGCTTCTAAGACATAAGTTAAGGGTTTAAAAAAAATCACAATTGCTCAAATGGTAAAAAAAAATATACAAAATATCACAAATTCCCCTCCCAGAATGAGATAAGTCTAACCAAAACATAAATAAGAACAAAGGCAAGGAGATAAAGAAAAATCTTAGATAGATGAGATATGATAGATTCTGGAGAGAATTGAATGGGAATTGAAAGTAAAAAACCTTTTTTTTCATCAGTAAATGTATCTTTACAAAAACTGACAAAAGGTTAAGAAATAAAAACTTAATAATTAAATGTAGAACTGTAGAACAGCAAAAATATTAAATGCATCTTTTTCAGATCACAATGCATTAAAATTATATTTGATATGAGACAACAAAAATACAGAATAAAAATCAGACATATAACTTAATCTTAAAAGAATGAGTATGGTAAAGAACAAGTCATGGAACCAATAAATAATTTCATTTTAAAAATGATGATGATAATAAAAAGCTAATAAAATCCTATAGTATATAGCAAAAATAATAATTAGAGGAAAAAATTTAATTAATTTTTATACCCATAAAATAGAGAAACAAAACTTAGATAAATTGGGCATCCAGATTTAAAAAGTAGAAAAAGAACAAACTAAATAATTCTCAATTAAATATCAAATTGGAGATCCCAAAAATTAAAGGTGAGATTAATAAAATTAAATGTAAAGGAACTATCAAATTAATAAGTAAAACTAAAAGTTGGTTTCATGAAAAAACAACAAGATAGAAGAGCCATTAGTTAATATATTTTTTAAAAGAGAAGAAATCTCTAGCATCAAAATTCAAAAGGATGAATTTACCATTAATGAAGATGAAATCCAAGCAATTATTAGAAATTATTTTGTTTAATTACCTGCCAACAAACTTAACAATTTAAGCAAAATGGAAGAATACTTACAAAAATAAAAATGCCTAGGCAACAGAGGACAAATAAAAAGAATATGTAAATTAAAAAATTTTAGAAAATAAATTAAACCGAACATAAGTGATTTTTCTAAGAAAAATGCATCAGTACCATATGTATTTACAAGTGAATTTTACCAAACATTTAAGGACCATCTAATGCTAATATTAAATAAATTATTTAGAAATATTGGTAAATAAAGAGTTCTGCCAAAGTCCTTTTTATAAAACAAATATGGTCCTGCTATCTAAACTAGGAAGCTCAAAAACATAGAAAAATTTAGGGCTATTAATATGGATACAAAAATCCTAAATAAAACATTTGGCAACAGGTCACAACAATATATCACAAAGACTATACATTATTACCAAACAGGATTCATGCCAGGTAGTGATGGTTTGATATTAGGGAAATAATTTATATATTTGATCATATCAACAAAAAAGTAATAAAATCATATGATTATATCAATAGATGCAAAAAATCTTTCAACTATATATAATACTCTGCTATTAAAATCATTTAAAAGCATAGGTATAATAGATTTTTCCTTATAATAATAATAAGTCCATATTTTAAATCATGAGCAAATATTATTTGTAATGGGAAAAAGTTAGAAGCCTTATCTAAGTGATCAGGAGTGAAACAAAGATATCCATTATCATCAATGTTATTTTATAATGTTTTAAAAATGCTAGCAATAGCAAGAAGAGAAGATAAAGGAATTAAAGGAATCAGAATGGCCAAAGAAGTAATAAAATTCTCTTTCAGATGATATTATGTTATACATGGAAAACCCTAGAGTTTCAAAGAAAAATTAATTGAAACTATTAATAATCTTAGCAAAATATCAGGATATAAGAACATCCACTCAAATCATCAGCATTTTTATGTATCACCAACAAAGCTTTGCTAGAAGAAATAGTAAAAGATTACTCATTTAAAATAAACATAGAGTTCAAACCTACTGCAGCACTAGAGTATCCCTTGTTAATCCCGCCTAGAACATTACAGTTCTGCCCTTCAAGAATTTATAATTCTGATTGTCAACCCACTTAATCTGAGAAAATGGAGACTGAGCAGCCAGAAGAAATCTTTCCAATACAGAAACCAGTGGCGAATTTGATAAGTGCCCTGCTGAAGATATGGAGGAGGAACAGGCTTTTAAAGCACCTAGAAACATTGATGAGATGGTTGAACTGTGCATTTTTCTTTAAAGCAAGAATGCTGGAGCTGCAATTGGGAAAGGAGGCAAAAATATCAAAGCCCGTCATAGAGACAACAAGGCTAATTTTTAGCCCCAGACATCGGTGGCCCTGAGTACATATTGAGTATCAGTGCAGATATTGAAACAATTAGAGAAATTCTGAAGAAACGCATCCCTACCTTGGAAGAGGGTGTGCAGGTTGCCACCATCCTCTGCAACCAGCCAGCTCCCTCTGTAATTTGTTGCTATGGAATGCTTAAATTACCAAAACTATACAGGAAGCCATTTTGACTACAAATTAAGACTGTTGATTCCCCAGAGTCTGGTAGGAGGAATTATTGAGGTCAAAGGTGCTAAAATAAAAGAACTTTGAGGGAATACTCAAACAACTATTGAGCTTTTCCAGGAATGCTGTCTTCATTCCACTGATACAGTTGTTCTTATCAGTGGAAAGCCTGATACAGTTGTGGAGTGCATAAATATCATAATGGTTCTTATATCTGAATCTCCCATCAAAGGATGTGCACAACCCTAGGATACCAATTTCTATGGTGAAATCTATGACTAAGGTGGTTTCACAATGATGTTTGATGATCTATGAGGATGCCCTGTGGGATTTCCCACGTGGGGAAGAGGAGGCTTTGATAGAATTCCTCCCGGTCATGGTGGGAGTCCTATTTCCCCATCTAGAAGAGATTATGATGACATGAGCCCTCATAGAGGACCCACAACACTTCTTCCTGGATGTGGTGGGAGGTGGTTGAAAAGCTCTAAGCCTTCCTCTTCCTCCACTACCACCACCTAAAGGAGGAGATCTTATGACTTATGACAGAAGAGGAAGACCCAGTGACCATTAAGATGATATGGTTGGTTTTGTTGCTGATGAGATTGGGATTCTGCAATAAATACATGGAGTCTTTCTGAATGGCAGGTGGTTTAGGAACCTAGGTTTAGGTTGAGTACCATGAGTTTATGGGTGGTGCTGGATATGATTATTCCTCTGCAGGAGTCAGTGGCTCATATGGTCATCTTAGTGGTCCCATTATTACAACACAAATAACTATTCCCAAAGATTTGACTGGGTCTCTTATTGGCAAAGGTGGTCAGCAAATCAAACAAATACAACATGAATTTGGAGCATCAATCAAAATTGATGAGTCTTTGGCAGAAGAATATGAAGATTTAATAATTTACCATTACAGAAACACAGTACCAGATACAGAATGCACAGTATTTGCTGCAAAATGCAGCATGTAGATGTTGAAGGATTCTGATGCAAGATTTTTTTTCTTTTTTATATTGTGAAGCAGTATTCTGGAAAGTTTTTCTAAGACTAGTGAAGAAGTGAAAGATTCCTGCAACTTTTTTTATCTGCTTCTATTTAAAAAGCCAACATTCCTCTGCTTCATAGGTGTTCTGCATTTGAGGTGTAGTGAAATCTTTGCTGTTCAGCAAATGTAATATTTTACTTCCTTATAAACAAGTTTGGGGGTTAGGGCACACAAAACTAAAAATGAAACTGATATAGCAGCAGAACAAATTTTATTTTTGTTCATTGTTGGCAAAAATAATTATTTTCCTCCTTTGTGTAACTATTGTATACATCCTGCTTGTGGTCACTATAATTCTGGGAGGGAAGGGATGGGACAAGGGAAAAAGAGAAACAATAATCCACATATCTCTGGCATCTAATCGAAGCAGTGTGCAGAATGTAATGCTCTTTTGTAAGAAATGTTTTATGATTTTTAAGATAAATTTAATGAAAATAAATTAAATTGAATCAAATAACCCCATAAACAAATCCAGAAACTACTTGAATATAACTAAAATATCTTTTTTTTACAAATAAGACGAGATCTCAATAATTGGAGAAATAGTAACTGTTCATTGTTAGGCAGAACAAACATGATTTATTTTCTTTTTTAATATTTTTTAATTTTTCCACATTATTTTATTTATTTACTTTAGAATATTTTTCCATGGTTACATAATTTATGTTCTCTTCCTGCTCTTTTCCCTTCTCACTCTTGGAGCTGACAAACACTGGTCATACTTTTAGACTTATGGGTTTTTTTTATCTTTTATTTTATTTTTTTTAGAAAAATTTTCCATGGTTCCATGATTCATGTTCTTTCTCTTCCCTTCTCCCTCCCTTCCCCCTACTCCTCCACCCCTGTAGCCAATGCTTATTTCCACTGAGTTTAAAAAAAATGGAAAACAAGTATATGCCCTTCAATTGGGAATGGTTGAACAAATTGTGGTATCTGCTGGTAATGACATACTATTGTGCTCAAAGTAATAACAAACTAGAGGAATTCCATGTGAACTGAAATGACCTCCAAGAATTGATACAAAGTGAAATAAGCAGAACCAGGAGAATGTTGTACACAGAGTATATACATTGTGGTAAAAATTGAATGTAATAGACAGGACAATTTTGAGGGACTTATGAGAAAGAATGCTATCCACATTCAGAGGAGGAACTATAGAAGTAGAAACACAGAACAAAAACAACTGCTTGAACACATGGGTTGATGTGGATATAATTTGGGATGTAGACTCTAAACAACCACCCCAGTGCAACTATCAATAATATGGAAATAGGTCTTGACCAGTGACACATGTAAAACAAACATGATTTAAATGACAATCTTACCTAAACTAATCTTTTTTGTTCAATGCCATTTAAGTTAAATTACCAAAAATTATTTTATTGAACTAGAAAATAATAAAATACAGTTAAGTATGCCAAGAATATTAAAGGAATTAAAGAAAAATGTCAAGGAAAGAAGTCTAGTGGTACTAAATTTTAAACAATATTATAAATGAGTAATTACTAAAATTCTGCTACTGGACAAGAAAGAAAAATAGATCAGTGGAACAGAATAGATGTATAACAAGTAGTTGCAAATGATTTTGGTAAATTGTGTTTGACAAAAAGTAAAGGTCAAAGTTTTAAGGATAAGGATTCATTATTTGATAAAATTGTTTGGTAAACTGAAAAGTAGTCTGGCAGAAACTACATGTAGACAAATATTTACTATTTATCAAGATAAGATAAAAAATAATTTCATGACCTACATATAAATGGACATATCAAAAGCAAATTAGAAGAATAGGGAAATGCTGCTGACATATTTATGCAAAGAAGAATTTAGGAATAAACAAGTGAGATGTAAAAAATTGATAATTTTGAATATATTAAAAATGGCTTTGTAAAAATAAAACTATTGAATCAAGATTAGAAGGAAAACAGGAAATTGGGGGAAATTTTATACAAATATTTTGGACAGAGGTCTAATATATATAATTTTATTGGATAGCAGTCTAATATATATAATTTTGTCAAATATATAAGAATTTCAACCCCAATTGATAAATGGTCAAAAGATAAGAGAAGAGAATTTTGAGATGAAGAAATCAAAGTTATATATAACTACATGAAAAGTGCAGCAAATCATTATTAATTAGAGAAATGCAAATCAAAACAACTCTGAGATATCTCACACCTATCAAATTTGCTAAATGATAAAAGGACAAAATTATAAATGTTGGAAAAAGTGTCAGAAAATTAGGGACACTAATACACTGTTAGTATAATTGTGAACTAATCCAACCCTTTTTGGAGAACAATCTGGAAATAAGATGAAAGAGTTACAAAATTGTGTATAATTTTTGACTTAGCAATGCCAATATTATATTTATTCACTAAAGTGAACATTTACTTCATTTTTTTAAAGTAAAAAAGAAATGAAACTATACTTTTAAATATTTAAAAACAGCTCTCTTTTTATTGTCAAAGAACTGAAAATTAAAGGGATGCCCATCAATTGATGAATGGCTAAACAAGTTATAGCATATGATTTTGATGGAATACTGTTTCAAAAGAAATGAACATTTTTAATTTAAAAAATCTATATGAAGTTATGAAGAGTGACATTAGCAGAACAGAATACTAGGTACAGCAACATATCATTTGAGAATGACTTGTGTATGTCTACCTCCCAAGAAGGAACTAAGAAATAAGTAAAACACAAGATATATATGTGTGTGTGTGTGTGTGTATGTGTGTGTGTGTGTGTGTGTGTATATATAGCTTTCCCCACCCCCTACTCTTTCCCATCAAAACCCAGAGC
>NW_025354363.1:0-2013 GCF_016433145.1 Gracilinanus agilis
AAAATAATTTAGATGTGTTGTGGAATTGGTTGTGGAAAGAGAAAGGTATCTAATAGCATTTTCTGTGTAATAGCAGCACTCAAGTAAAAGATGCCCACTTGGTCCACATCAGCTCTCTAGATATAAGAGGTTATCCTAGTTGTTTTCAATTGCAAAGTAAAAGCTGTGCCCATATAGTTGACTTAAAAGTCTGAATACCTGAGTTAGAGACTTAGCTCCAAAACTAACTTTCAAATTATTTAACCTTCTGAGTCTCAGTTTGCTAATAACATACTATCTACATCAAAGTGTTATTGGGCAAAAGTACTTTATAAATCTTCCAGTATTACATAAATGTGAACTATTGACTGACAAGAAAGACAGAAGTGTGAGATTCTCAATTCTAGCCAGTATAGTGAGTGGGGAAATGTTTTTGTGTCCTTCATGGAGTATGCTGTTTGTCTTTCTGCCAGGTAACCAGGGCCAAGTAACCTTTATCTATGCTCAAGATAGCCATAAATATTGGCTATTTTCTCTACTAGAAAAGAATGTAATGGGGCTCCCGAAACTCTCCTCCCTCCAAGTTATCAGGGAGAATGAAATATATACCTTTGAAAAATAGAAGACTTCACTATAAAAATAAATGTTAAGGATATGGTTGCATTCATTATGCCACTCCCTTAAAAGTAATTCCATGTGTTGAAGATGAATACTATTTCATCAAATCAGTTAACAAGAACAGAGCCTGCACACCTTCTCGAAGCAAACAAAGCTGTTGTGTGAAAAACTCTGGTCACACTTAAAGAATTTGAATAAAATAAATATAATGCAATAACCATTTATTGGATGCCTACCTACTATGTGCCAGATACTTTGCTAGACACTAGGAAAACAAATAAGAAAAGGAAAACAGATTCCTGACCTCAAAGAACTTGCAATCTAATAAGGGAAGATAGTGCACAAAAGGAACCTATAAAGGTGAGGAGAGGTGGAACAGAATGTACCTGGGGACTAGATGTAATGATGGGGGAGTAAAATTCGAAGAGTATAGCTGATAGGAAATAAAGAGTAAGTCAAATAAGGTCCTAACTCAGAAGCATATAGAGGGTCTGGAAGCAGAGAAGTTGGAGAAAATATTACATTCCAGCATCCATCTAAGGAGCAGAGGTAGTATTGAGTAATGAAATGTAAGAGGAAAAATCAAGGAGGATTACTGATTTTACAGGCATATTAAAGGAGAATCACTGGGCTAAGGGAACATCTCCCTAAAAGTTTGCCATTCCCCAACCTTCTCCTTCTAGTTTTTGTCTACCTACAAACTTTATGATATCACAATATCAGCTGTTCTTTTGTGGCCCAAAGATTTCCAGTAAACTAAATTTTGTATTAATTGCAATAGGATCAAGGATTAACTAAAGAAAAATATAAATGTAAAGTTAAGCAGACAGATCAACCTCTACCAAAATGTTGAGAATTTTCCTAACTAGAGTTATAGAATAATTGTGATTAAATTCATAAATCTTCATCTAAAATAATGGTTCTCAAAGTTTTGTAGCTGAGCAACCTTTTATAATCTTAAAAAACTATTGAGAACCTCCCTAAAACTTTTAAGTAAGTTATATTTATTCACATTAAATTAAAACATCTTGTCTTATTATATATTGACTTCATGAATTCCCAACAAGAGATCCTATAGATCCCCAGATCATATTTTGAGAACCAATGATCAAAACAGATTCACTAAATCTGAAGATTAAGGAACCATATGGATCTTAGGTGCATTATATTGCACCTATGTGGATATGTGGATAAAGTAGAAAATCCTGATTTCAGTCCAGGGTTGAAAAGTGATAGAAGTCAATAGAAAAAAAAAAGAAGAAAACAACTAAATGATACTTGGAGATCAGTAATAGTTATGAGACTCCTCCTGGAGAGGAGAGGGTAAGATATTTTTTTCTTGGGACAGCAAGGTGGGTCAGTGGATGGCCTCAGACACTTCCTAGGTATGTGACCCTGGGCAAGTCACTTGACCCC
>NW_025354364.1:0-7002 GCF_016433145.1 Gracilinanus agilis
ATTTGCCAAAGGCAACATCCTCTTCCCAGTCTTCATCCTTCTTGACCTTTCCGCCACATTGGAGCCTGCAGACTAATCCCACTCCCTGCCCTTTCCTGGATACTTCCTTAGGGACACTTCTCTCTCTCGGTTGCCCTCCTACACAGTCTCCTTTGCTGAATGATCATCTGTAGAACAGCCCCTAACTGTGGGTGTCCCACAAATATTCATCCTGAGCCCTCTCCTCTTTCCCTTTTCATGCCATCTTGGTGATCTCATCACCTCCCATCAGTTCAATTAAGAGCTCCATGCAGAGGACTCCCAGGTCTCTGTGTCCAGATGTATTCTCTACAGCCAAAAGGGATCTAAGCTCTGATTTGAAATGACCAACAACCTATTGGATGTCTCCGACTACATATCCCGTAACCTCTAGACTCAGCGTGTCCAAAATAAGCCATTATCTTTCCTGGTAAACCCATTCTTCCTCCAAACCTCTCCGGTTCTGTTAAAGCCATCACCTTCGTGCTGGTCCCCCAGATTTGTATTATGTCATCATCCCTGATTTTCCCTTTCCCTCCCTAGCTGCCTCCTCCTGTCGATTCTTCCTCAGTCTATCTTTGATCCATTCTCTTCTTCCACTAACACCGCCACCGTCTTAGTTCAAGTGTTCGTTTCCTCTCTCCTGGACCCTTAGCCTGGCTTTCTGCTGCCCTTCTCCCATCCCTCAACCACAACTTTGCCAGAGTCATCTTCCTAAAGCACTGGTGGGGGCACTCTCTCTCTCAAGAATCTCCAGTGATTCCTTATTGCCTCTAAGGAAATAATAGCTCAACTCTGTCCCTTGGAATTTCCAGCTCTTCCCAGTCTTGCCCCAGCCTACTATTCCAGGGTTATAGCATACTACTCTCCTTCACACAATCTGTACTTTAACCAAACTGGTCTCTTATTGGAACTTCATTTCCTTCCTCCACACCTTTGTTCATGCCTAGAAAACACTACCTTCTCTCTCTTAAAATCCCTGGTTTTCTTCAAGCCTCTGCTGATATGCTGCTTCATAGATCATCCTCATCACTCTAGCTGTTTGTAGTCTAGATTTCCTCCAATAATCCTGTATGTACTCATCTGGGAATAGATCCTGGAAGGGTGCTGGTGAGTGTTTAACAATTTGCTCTCCAGAAAGGAAAAAAAAAAGGATGCATAATATAATTAAAAAAAAAAACATATAGTGGGCAGCTGGGTAGCTCAGTGGATTGAGAGCCAGGCCTAGAGACAGGAGGTCTTGGGTTCAAATCTGACCTCAGACACTTCCTAGCTATGTGACCCCAGGCAAGTCACTTGACCCCCATTGCCCACCCTTACCACTCTTCTGCCTTGGAGCCAATATATAGTATTGACTCCAAGACGGAAGGTAAGGGTTTAACAAAAAACATAACTTTATGTCTTAAAATCAATACTAAGTATCACTTCCAAGGCAAAAGAGCAGTAAGGGATAGGCAATGGGGGTTAAATGACTTGTCCAAGGTCACACAGCTGGGAGGGGCCTGAAGTCATATTTGAACCCAAGACCTCCTATTTCTAGCCTCAGACACTTCCTAGCTGTGTGACCCTGAGCAAGTCACTTAACCCCCATTGCCTATCCTTTTCCACTCTTCTGCATTAGTACCAATAGTATCAATTCTAAGATGGAAGGTAAGAGTTAAAAAAAAAAAAAAGTCAGTGAGAGCCCATAGCATACCACTGGTGGGAGCCCACCAAGAGAATGTCAATCAGAGAGCAAGGCAGGAACACAAGCATTTGTTCTTGGTATCCCCACCGCCAAACATGATGCCTTTAAGATAGAATGTATTAGATAAATTCTTATCAATTTTGAACTGGGTAGCTTTGTATTCCATCACCAATCAAGGAGAGTTAGATGGCACGATGGATAGAGTGATGGATGTTTACTCAAGAAGACGAGTTCAAATCCAGCCTCAGACAATTACTAGCTGTGTGACACTTAACCATTGTCTGCCTCAGTTTCCTCATCTGTAAATTGGGGATAATAATAACCCCAACCTCCCAGGGTTGTTGTAAGTATACATAAGATAATATTTGAAAGGAACTTTGAAAACCTTAAAGCATTTTAGAAATATTAGCTATTAAAATTATCTTCTTCTTACTTGATCTGGAAGTGATATCTAAGATTCTTTTCAGCCCTAAATCTAGAGTCTTTTGACCTTAACCAAAACTGACATTTGTCAATTCATTTCTCAGTGAAACATTTCCAGGCCAACAGATTATTCGTGATTATCTGAGGGGTATTTTTGTCATGTAATTTGGGCAGGGACACAATCATCACGAAGAAGCAATGGACATTTCAATGGTTTTATGTTACTAAAACAAACTTATTTATTCTGGCTGCATCTCTTCATCAACAAACAAGTTTCCTTTTTAACAAAAGAAGCGTACTTTTTTGTCAAGGAAGCAAACATCTGAATTTTAAAATTTGACCTATTTTAGTGATAAATGGAAAATGTGTTTGTTAAAAGAAGAAAATAATTAGAAGTTGGCAGGCTAATACGAGAAAAAATATACTGATATGCAGCTAAGTCAGTGTTTATATTCCTCAAACTAGGGGAAAAAATGAGGTAGATGGTTTTTTTTTCTTTAATTTTTTTCAGTTTCCAAATTATTTTTCAATATAGAATGATTCATCCTTGAATCTCCTTGAGTACAAAGTAGGGTACACAATAGACTTACAGAGCAGACTAAATAAAATGTTGAGTAAAGGAAACTTTTTAAAATAAAATTTTTATCTTTTGTTTTTACTTTATCTACATTTCCCAACGTCTGTTCCATTCCTCTATTTTTAAATCAGTAACAAGTAATATGGATGACTGCTGCTTTATGATATAGTTGGTGATCTGAAAGTGCTTTCCCCCTTCATTCTGACATTTTCACCATTATTTTCCTTAATATTCTAGATCTTTTGTTCCTTCAAATGAATTCAGAAACTTTTTTAAACTGGCAAAAAAGCTATTGTTGTTAAAAAGTTGGATTACAATTTCCCTCTCTGATGAATTAGGGTTCTTAGGTGTCTTCTGCCGGTTCAAAAATATATTTTCTTTTCAATCCAACCAAGCAGCATCTACTCAGGATGTGATCTCTGGCATTGCAGAAGAATGTCTGATATGCTCATGTCATAAAAGAAACCCTTTCCCAGTTAATAACTGAGATATTCAACTATTCATTTGAGAATATCTTGAGAACATTTTCTCAATCACTAATATTAAGAGAAATGCAAGTTAAAATAACATTATCTCACAGCTGGTGATATGGTAAAAATGGTAAAAGATGAGAAAAGTCAATGTTAGAGAGGTTGTGTGAGGACAGGCACTCGAAAAGTCACTGTCGAGCTGTAAATTGGTACAATGCTTCTAGAAAACATTTTGAAATTATACAAGAAAAATTTTTGTTGTTGTTTGATCATTCAGTCATGTCCAATTCTTTGTGGCCCTCTGGATCATAGTATACTAGGCCTTTCTGTCCTCCACCTTCTCCTGAAAGCTGTCCAATCTCATGCTCATTGCCTCCATGACACTATCTATCCAGTTCATCCTTTGCCACCATCTTCCCCTTTTGATTTCAGTCTTTCCCAACATCAGAATCTTTTCCAGGGAGTCTCATTATGTGGCCAAAGTATTTTAGCCTTGGCTCCAGTATTTGACCTTCCAGTGAATAGTTTGAATTAATTTCTATAAGTATTGACTGATTTGATCTCCTTGTTGCCCAAAGGACTCTCAAAAGTCTTCTCCAACACCCCAATTCAAAAGTGTTGAATCTGTGGTACCCAGCTTTCCTTACAATTATAACTCTCATAGTCATACATTGCTACTAGAAAAAACATAGGTTAACTCTAGGGACCTTTTTTGGCAAGGTGATGTCTCTGCTTTTTAGTATGATGTCCAGATTTATCATAGCTTTCCTTCCAAGGAACATTCATCTTTTATTTTCGTGGTTACAGATGCAGTTTGCAGTGATATTTGAGCCAAAGAATATAAAATCTGACACAGCTTCCATTTCTTCTCCCTCTATTTGCCAGGAAGTGATGGGACCAGCTGCCAAGATTCTGTTCTTTGTTTGTTTGTTTGTTTGTTTATGTTAAGTTTAAAGTCAGCTTTTATGGTTTCCTGTTTCACCCTTATCAGGAGACTTCTTAATTCTTCTTCACTTTCTACCATCAGGGTAGTATCTTTGACATATCTGATATTGTTGATATTTCTCTTGGCAACCTTAATTCCAGTTTTTGATACAAGAAAATTTACAAGGTTATTTATACTCCCTGTTCCAATCAATCAATTATGTGTCAGGCACTGTGCTAAGTGCTGGAGATACAAAAAGGGGCAAAAGATAGTCTTTGCCCTCAAGGAGCTTACAACCTTATGGGGGAGACAATAACATGGGTGATATGCAAACAAGTTATTTACAAGATAAATAGAAACAATTAGCAGAATGTAGGGGTTGGGAAAGACTTCCAATAAAAAAGTGAATCTTAATTGAGGCTTGAAGGAAGTCAGGGAAGCCAAGTAGGTAGAGATGAGGAGGGAGAGCATTTCAGGCATAGTGAACAGTTGGAGAAAATATCTAGAGCTGAGAGATGGAGTGTCTTGTTTGTGGAACAGACCAGAAGACCGGTGTCACTAGATTGCATGATACATGGCATGGACTGATAGGCAAGAGTTAGCAGCTAGGTGGTACAGTGGACAGAGAGAACTGGGCCTGGAGTCAGGAAGACCTAAGTTCAAATCTGTCCTTAGGTACTTACTGTGTGACTCTGGGTAAGTCATTTCTGTTTGCCTGAAGAGAGAAGACCAAATAAGGAAATGGCAAAGCATTCTAGTATCTTTTCCAAGAAAACCCCACTGATGGCACTGGCATGCTATGGTCCATGGGATCATAAAGAGTCAGACACAACTGAACAACCACAAGAAAAGATATAAGAAGACTGGAAAGGTAGAAAGAGGCTAAGTTTTGAAGGTCTGAAGGGCAAGAGAGATTTTTTTATTTGATCCTAGAGGTGATACGGAGTCACTGGAGTAAGTGTAGGGGGAAGATGAGAAGACATGTGTGGGAAGCTGTTGACGCCTTTTCATAATTCACACCTTTCTTTAAAAAGCAATATAGTCTTATTGAAAAAGCTTTGAGCTCTCAGTAAACCAGCAGGAAGAGGGTTAACACTGTTGGCCAGAAATGCAGCTGCCTGATACAGCCAAGGCCGAACCCTTAGCAGGGGCATTTTGCCCAGATTTAAAGTAAACTAATGGGTCTCAAAAATATTGTTTAATGCCATCAAGGCTGAGAAAATTCATGGGCTTTCCATCCTACCAAAATGCCCCAGACTTCGCTTAATAATAACAAATATAGCTGAAAGTCCAGCCTGGTTCTTATCTTCACCTTGAAGCTTCTAAGCCTGTTGTATTGTCTATGTTAAAAATACAGCTCTGTGTAGTTGTGGAAAACTATCCTTGTGCTTTTGGGTGAAAGGGAGTTTGAATTCCTTATATAATAAACTTGTTACTCAATGGCACTTTGGGGAAGCAGCTATGAGTTAACAGTCGAGATTGTTTCCTGTGTCTGTTATTTTCTTATCAGCTAAGCCATCTATCAGATTATCTGGAGATGATAAAAAGATCTAGGGAGACATGGTCCAACCTACTTTTAAGAAAATCACTTTAACTTGTACAAAAATATTTATAGCTGCGCTCTTTGTAGCGGCAAAAACTTGGAAGAAGAGGGGATACCCTTTGATTGAGGAATGGCTAAATAAATCATGGTATCTGTTGGTGATGGAATACTACTGTGCTCAAAGGAATAATGAACTGGAGGAATTCTAGGTGAACTTGAATTGATGCAGAGTGAAAGGAGCAGAACCAGGAGAACCTTATACACAGAGACAGATACACTGTGGTACAATCTAATGTAATGGACTTCTGTACTAACAGCAATGCAATGATCCAGGACAATTCTGAGGGACCTATGAGAAAGAATGTTATCCATATCCAGAGAAAGAACTGTGGCAGCAGAAACACAGAAGAAAAACAACTGCTTGACCACATAGGTCGATGGGTATATGATTGGGGATGTAGACTCTAAATGAGCACCCTAATGCAAATATTCATAATATGGAAATAGGTCTTGATCAATGACACATGTAAAACCCAGTGGAATTGCACATTGGCTATGGGAGGGGGAGGGAGGAGGGGAGGGAAAGAACATGAATCATGTAACCATGGAAAAATATTCTAAATTAATTAAACAAAATTTTTCAAATCAAACAAAGCTGAAGGGACTGATTTTCTTTCTGATTGTATTTGTATGCTCACAACTTAACTTAGGACACTGGTTGCCCATGACATAGGAAATGCTATTTTAACCAGTCAATAAGTACTTATTATATATAAGGGCACTTGGATGGCACAGTAGATAGATCACTGGGTCTGGAGTCAGGGAGACATACTTCCTGAGTATTCAAATTTGGCCTCTGACACTTGCTAGCAGTGTGACTCTAGATAAGTCATTTAATCTTGCATGCCTCCGTTTCCTCACTTATAAAACAGGCTAGAGAAGGAAATGGTGAACCATTCCAGTATATTTACCAAAAAATAACCCAAATGGGGTCAGCAAGAGTCAGACAGGACTGAAAACTCTTATACAGTGATGATATGCCAGGCATTGTGGTAAATAAGCACTCAGGATACAAAGAATGGTGAAAGCATGTTCCTGGCCTCAAGAAGCTCACATTACAATGGGGAGACAACATGGAAATAGTCAAGGGCATACGCAATGTGAGTGATGAGCTCAGAGAGAAGACACTAGCCTTGGAAAAGATCTGCAAAGGTTTCCCTTAGAAGGTGGAGTATGAGCTGAATCTTGAAAGAAACTGAGGGAGGGAGGGAGGGTGGAAGGCAGGAAGGAAAGAAAGAAAGAAGGGAGGAGGAAAGGAAAGAAGAAAGGAAGGAAGGAAGGGAGGGAGGGAGGGAGGGA